>NW_024426996.1:75485900-75722775 GCF_017311325.1 Ursus maritimus
TTTGTCCCCCCCCCCCCCCCCCCGCCCATTTATTACCACAGATACACCAGGGGGCTGTTCCTGTGTATCCTGTATTGTTGCTTTAGGCATAAAGAGAAACCGACTTTGCACCCGCTTGGGGGAGGAACAGTTGTGTCTCCAGGGGACATTGGTTGTCAGGACAGGACCATGTCTGGGAGGGGCGGCAGGGATGCTGGCTTGAGAACGCCTGCCCCCACCGTCCACCTTCCAGACGCTCAGGCTTCCGTGAAGAGGGATGGGGTCTGATGAACCGCGGTCCACGGTCAGGTTCTCGGCCCCTTGTGGCTGTTGGCACGCTTGTCCCCTGCGCCTCGTCCGAGGGGCTGGGGAGCCGAGCCGCGGGCTCCCCTCAGCGCCTTCTTCCCCCGCAGATGCTCACCGGCTCCACCACGTCAGCAGCCTGGCCTGGCTGGACGAGCACACGCTGGTCACCACCTCCCACGACGCCTCTGTCAAAGAGTGGACAATCACCTACTGAGGGGCCCCCTCCTTTGGACGGACCGAATCAGGGACTAGAGCTTAACCGCAGCAGAACACGTCGTTTCTCTACACATTTCTGTCCTGCGCCCCCACGCCCCGCCCCGCTCAGCAGAGAGGGCCCTAGCGCGAGTGCCCTCGTCTCTGCAGGGTGTCCTATCTGTACACGTCCTTCTGAAAGCTTTAGACAGTAACAGTTTGCACATGAGAAATAAAGCAAGCACTTAAACAACGTGTGGAGCGTTTAACTCACACCCACCCCCCACCCCAGCCCGAGTGCAGAACATTCCAGAGGCAGAGCCTCGAAAGCACACAGATCCGCCCCCGCGGCTCTTGCCGTCTGTCAGGGGAGGCTGCGGTTGTGGGCCGGCCCCCACCCCTCCACCCCCGCGGATCCCCTCCCCGCAGACCCCGTCCCTGCAGCGCGCCCTCTGCTGGCGGGACGAGGGGCCCCGCGGCGGCTCAGCAAAGCCGGAGCTCTGCGCAGCAGGTGCCGCTCGGGCCGGAGCTCGCCGGGCTGTGTGGCCGCCTCCACGGCAGATGGGGTGCGCTCACGTGAACCTTGTATTCACTGTCTGTTTTTGTGCTTGGTTTTAAGAATGGAATTGTGGGAATTTTTTTTCTTTTTAATGTATCTTAACTGTTGCCTGTCGGTGTTTACAGGCCAGCGCGCCGAGGGCGCCGCCGCCTCCGGGTGTTCAGAGCCCGACGAGCCAGACCCAGGTGTCTCGGCCACCGTGTTGCTCCTGCTTTGATGTGTTTGTCTTTCTTTCCCCCTTCTGCCCCCAAGAGCAAAGGTTAATTTAAAGGCAGAGGTGACGTCACTGTAAACTAACCTGTCATGGTTTTCACTTTTTTTTTTCAGTGCAGAAATTAAAAGTAAGTATAAAGCACGGTGATTTGTAGTTTTTTTGTGTGTGTGTTGGAATTACTGGTCAGTGTTGGCTGAGAGCAATCGCTCCCTTTGCACTTGTGAAAACACTTTGAGCGCTTTAAGAGATAAGACGAAGAAGTGATTAAATGTCTTTCTCTTCACTGTGGATGGCTGATTTTGTGTGGTGGGGGGCCGTGGGGGTGGGGGCACGGAAACCTGTGCGGGAACCTTGTAGCTTCTCCCTGGCCTGCAGCCTCAGAGGGAGACAGTTCAGGAACCCAGATTGCCGGATCCACCCAGTTTGGGGAGAGAAGCCCCAGGGAAGGGGCTGGGACTTGGCAATGGCCATCCCAACTACCAGATTGCTGTGCTACCTGGGCCACCTCACCTCCCTTCTCTGGGCCTAAATTTATTTGTAAACTGAAAACATTGGACCAGAGGATCCCTAGGTCCCACCTGATTGCAAGTTCTGGGGCAGTCCATGATCTTTCCGGTACTGCCTTCAAAAATAAGGAACAGTATGCATTTGGACCTTGAAAAACACTTAATTTTCAAACATTCCTATTAATCGTGAAAGATGATCTCGGCTAGAAAGACGTCTTCTAAATTTGCGGTCCCAGTAAAAACACATTTTCTCCCGCCTGGTTTCATCATACTACTTCCACAGGTCATGTATGAAAACGGACCTAAGAAAGGACGAGAATTAAATGTTACCCTGTAATACCTGAAGCTGGGGTCGCCGCAGAACAGAGCCTGCAAATGTGCTTCCTGCCTGTGTGTGTGGACTGGGGACAAACCACGGCTCATTTCCCATCCATGGGGGAAACAGCAAATGATGCGCTCGACGGTGACGACTGAGTTGGTTACCAATCCGAAAAAAGATTGCTTACTTGTCCTTACACCAAACTAAATTAAAAGTGGTCCAAGTTTTTAATTTTAAACAATGGAATATAAATAATGCTAGAAGAAAACTTTGGGGACTTTGTGTCCCCTCAGACCTGAGTGTTTCTAAGAATGACAAAAACTATAAGGTATAAAAGATGGATACATTTGACTAAAGGTGTATTGAAGCAGGAAAAAACCCACAGTAAATCAGTTGTTAAAACATGGCTTTTCTACACATGCCAGGCCAAACGATGTGTATGTTTTGATGTTCAGCATAATTTTCCTTGAGCACATGGGATTTTTCAAATGGAAATTTGTCCATACGTGGGACAGTTTTCAAAATCTATGCTAGAAAACAAAGTGATAGAATAATGCATATAAAGTGACCACATACATGGAAAAAGACCACAGGCTTGAATCTTTCAAACCAAGCCTTTAAAGGTGAGAAGGGCCGTAACTCCTCCCTCAACTCCACTCCTCACTAGAGGATTTTTTAAAGAAGAGTTGATCCAAGACCCTTAACTCGAGGAGGAGACCTTCCTACTGCGCCCTGTGACTAAGGGAAAGTGGGGGACACCTGCAGACAGAGGCAACAGTTAAGGGCTGTGTGTAGCCCCCTCTGCTCCTATCCCTGACTTGGGAGGTCACATATTCCAGAAAGGCTTGGCCACGGATATAGGGCCACCACACCTGCAGAACGTGGCATGAGCAACAGGTAAACCCCTACTCCATCCATCCACTAGGATTCCGTTGTTTGTTACCACAGCAGAGCCTATCCCAAGCTGACTTACCACAGAAACACAAGAATGGCCGCATACCAGGTCTGTTAGTGTCTACAACAGTAAGCATCAATTTCCACTTCTGTGAGATGGGGGTAATAATGACACGTCTCAGGGTCATGTAGGAATTATGTGAGATACTCCAAGTAAAGCCTAAGTCAGGGTTTGGCCCGCAGTAAATGCGATAAATGTGGGACATCATTGTCGATGCAGAAGGAAGTTTGCTAAAAGTAACATACAGTAGTTATCACTGAATTCGGAACACAGAGAAAGTTTCCATCTGATGGTTATATACGACAAATCGTGACCTGTGCCCCAGGAGGAGCATCTCGGGAAGAAAATCCGGGCAGGCTTCCTGGAGTAGGCGGTCTCTTGAAGCTGGGGAGGAGGGCTTCAGAAGGCCGAACAGGAATCAGGTTGTGACATCACCGAAAAATATCCAAGAGTATATCATCGAATGTCCTTGCTCGGATTCATTCATTTGTCCATTCTATGGAGATAAACAAGTATAAACCTCACAGTCTTTAATACAAAAATCTTTCTTTTCCGTTTCAATTCTTGCATTAAGTCCTAGATTACTGTGACAATGCTGTTTTCTGTTGTCTATCATAATCCTGTCTAAAATCAGTAGTTAGCAGCTACTAGGAAACAGGAAACTGAGACGGGAAGTTGATTCATGGGTTTACTGTAAGCCGGGACTGCGAGGGGTGCAGGGCTCAGAAAACCTCAGGAGAGGACGAGGAAACAGCGTTGACATACAGCTTTCCCCGCAGTCCAAAGTACAGCGCGCCTGTGAAACTTGTCCTGAGCCAAAATGGCCCAAAGCAAAGCCGTTACCATTCATCTCCCCGGGAAATTTTGCAGCGTTCCCAGACCCCCCCCCCCCAATAAAACCTCTCTTGGGCTTTTCTGATACTTAGGACGCACCTTGCTAACGGATGCACCCAACAGGTGGAGGTGAAGCCCGGTTGCTCCCGCACAGTTCAGAGCTCGCGGCTCCAGGCAGAGACGCTGAGTGTAGTTCCCGCGGAAGGCGCTGGGGGCGCCACTCGCCGGCCAGGTGCGCACTGCCTCTGTTCAGGCTCCTCTCGCTGCAAAACCCACTCTGACCGCTATTTTTGCTTTTCACCATTTTTCATAAACGTGAAAATCCTCTTTGCATTTCTTTCAGTTCGTAAAAATGGGTACTAAAGTCGGTCTTTCGTAAAAGTGAAGGGGCATGACGCAGTTTGGAGCAGTGATGCCTTACCTGACCAGGTAAAGACCTTGTCACCCCAAAAGTGTTCTTGCTAGGGGGCTCATAATTTATTAATTTACCATCGATTCTTTATTTCTTAATTTATTATTTTAATAATTAAAATCAATACTTTCAGTTATTAATATTGATATAAATCAATAGTTAACAATTCTTAGTAATTGAATAATTGATTAATAATTGATTCTTAATAACTAATTTTAAAAGGAAAAAAGAACTTTGGAAAACAACTGACCCCAACAAGTCCCGAGACTTTAGAAATCCCATGTCAAGAAGAGGGTTACAGATGAAAAAACTTTATTTTGCCTGAGCCAGACTAGCTCCAGTGACCCTACATTGGGTCTTTTAATTTGGATTCTGCGGCATTTTGTAATTGTGTATCTGATCTGGTACCTTCCACACCCTAATTAAAAAAAAAAAAAAAAAGGAAGATGACAGCCCTCTTGCCAGCCAGACTAGCGCTTCACAGGTAGATGGCAATCGTGTTTCGGGGGGAGAGGGGAGACGAATCCATTCATATCACAGAGTGGAAGCTCTTCACAGCCTGGTGAGTGAGTCAGCGCTCTCTGTCCCTTTTTCAGGTGTGGGGAGTAGAACTGGGGGGCAGCTGGTTTGCAGGAACTTAGGACACAGAGTGACGGAGCTGGCAGCCAGACAGGCCTGAGAGGGCAGGTCCCACTGCCCACTGGTTCTAGGGCAGAACAGACTGTGGGGGCCGCAGTGAGCAACGGGAAGAGACCTCGGGACCTGCCTGGAGGCTTGGCCGAGCCAAGGAGGCCGCCGTTGGACACATTCAGCTTGAAGCCAGCAGCAATATAAATAGTCGTGCCTTTCCAGGACCCACCTGTGCATCAAATGCTGATCAGAAGAACAGCCGTTGGTCCTGGATCTGCCTCTCCCCTCCCGAGGGATCTGGGACAAGCTGAGTGTCCACGCTGAGCCTCCAGGTATAAAGTGGGCATGGTGAGGGGCAGGGAAGCCAGATTTGGGGTGACTTGTATTCATAGGGTGATTGAGGTACCAGTGCAGGGAACTGTTGGAAAGAACTTAATCCAGGACGTGTATTCTTGTATCATAAGTAAATTAGCTTGAACGAGTACAGCTTTCACAGAAGATTGTGTTGTGTATCCCCCATCCCTCCCCCAAAAAGACTGTGAGAAATACTGGCTGGAGCCACCAGTGTGGCTACATGGAGGGCAACAGAAGCAGTCCACAGGTGGAGACTGCCTTTCTCACTGTCTTAGCTACAAGACGCGAACACATTTCTGGGTTTAGCTGGCTCGTGCATCCTACAGAGACACCACCATTCACTTCCTGACACACAGATGTACCAATTTCTTGGCTTCTGCTGATATAACTTGTGAAATCTTCTCTGAGCGGTTCTTATCTGGGTCAATTTTTCAGTCTTGCTTTCAACCGGAGCAAGTTTGTCCCCAGCAGCTGTGGCTGCTGCCACTTCGCATCGAGCAACGTCCGCACCAGCCCCCGGCCGACCATGGGCCCACTTCGGGCTCTCTTGGCCCCGACACTAGTCACAGTTTGCACAGTACGCTTCTGGGTCGTGCTGGACCCGCCTGTCTGCCTCGGGAGGTATGCTGGTGTCCCTGGCCTCTACACGCTAGATGCTAGTAGCCCCCCCAATTCAGTTGTGGTGACCCCAAATATCTCTAGTGCACCAGTTCAGATAAGAGCGCTCCCCCTTTTTTTTTAAAGATTTTATTTATTTGACACAGAGAGAGACAGCCAGCGAGAGAGGAAACACAGCAAGGGAGTGGGAGAGGAAGAAGCAGGCTCCCAGCGGAGCGGGGAGCCCGATGCAGGGCTCGATCCCAGGACCCTGGGATCACGCCCTGAGCCGAAGGCAGACGCTTAAGGACTGCGCCACCCAGGCGCCCCGTGGAGCGCCCCTTTTCTATTTTGAAGGAGCTAGGGACTTTTATTTAGGAAGAAGAGCTTTGTGACCCCGCGATCCCAGCAGCTTCATTCTCTGAGAGCATGAATGATATATTTGACTTCTTCATTCATTCGTTCGATGTCCACTCAATTATTTACTCACTCGTGTATTCAACTAAATATTCATTGTTTTGTACCAGGCAACACATTCCACTTTGGGGATATACTGAGCTTTGAGGTAAGACAGACACTGTTCGTCCTGTTTTACTGGGTTTAGAGAAGTGGGGAAGAGCGTTTTGTCTACCAAAACAAGCAGAGGACACTCAGGGAGCTGTGGGGCCCGAGGGAGGGACATGGGGCCCAGCCGGGTGGGTGCGGGGGCTGGGGGTCCCTGTGCGCAGCCTGGCTCCTTTAACCCCCTCCTCTCCGGCCCGTGCCTGCCTCCGGTGGAAGCCCCTTCTCGCATCTCTGGGAGCGAGCTGCCTGCGGCCCTGGGTGTAGTGCGCAGCGGAGAACAGCAGAGAGCAGCTTGAGATCGGAGCTCCGAGGCTGAGCCAACCTGCTGAGATCCCTGGAATCTGGAAGAAAACTGGCTCCTGGCAGAGAGACCGGGGAAGCAGCCAACAGGACAGGCAGGCCCTCCTTCCCTCACCTCTGCCCGGCTGCCAGCGCGAAGCCCCGTTTCCCGGCCTTCTGACCTCAGAGAAGTTGGCTGGGTCTGTGGTGAAACGGCCGGAGTTGGCTGAAAGCAATGGTTTTTCTGTAACTGGCCTTTGCTGTTAGACCTGCTGGGCACAGCAGGAGAAATGCCGTCTCGCTTGCTTCCGGCAACCCCCCTCCGGCGTTAAGAGCATGGGGGGACATGGCTTTGCAAGTATTTTCAGGTGATTGGAAGGAACGGTCGCTCCCCATACGGACAACCCAAGGTCCCAAGCAGATCCCTCTTTTCTAGCAAATAATAGGACATTACTCTAGCTCATGGTTGGGGTGAGAGAGGGCTTGGTTGATGGGGCACAGGGACCTGGATTCCCACCTTCCCACCCCCATCAAAGCTTCCCTGTTCTTAGCTTCTTTCTGTTGGGCAAAAGTAGTGGATTGCAAAGATTTCTTCCAAAGAGGTGCTAAGGGATGGTATAAATTTAATTTCTCATCCCCCACCCCCACTTCCCCGAATCACTTAGCTGGCATCTCACTGGAAGCAAGCTCGTCCCCACCTGTACCCCAAGAAAGGATCAACTCAAGGGAATGTGTTTGCTCACATAATGGGGCTTTTAGCTAAGTAGGGCTTCTCAGCGTGTGGTCCAAGACCGCCTGCATCAGAACTCCTTATAAAAATATGGATTTCCAGCGTGGGGCAGCGTCTGCTGGAATTAGACACGTACCCACTCGGCAGCCCATCGACCCCACAGCCAAGTACGTGCAAGAGCACGCAAGAGAGGGGTGAGAACATCTGAGCAGTGCTCGTCAACAGAGCCTCAAGCTGAGTTCAGTCTGGATGCCCGTCCACAGGAGAGTGGGGGAACGCATTGTCGTTTGTCCGCATTCAGCAATAAAAGTGAACCAATTACCCTTCCGGGTAGCAACGTGGCGGTCCTCTTGCCAACATGCTGTGGGGCAGGAGAAACTAGACACAAAAGAGTGAGTCCACCATGGTTCCCTTTATACGAGATTTGAGAACAGACTCAGCTAATCCGTGTTGACAGACTAATGGCTACCTGGGGTGAGGGGAGGGGTTATTGCTTGGGAAAGGGCATTGGGAATGTTGGAACGGTTCTTCATCTGGATCTGAGTGGTGGTTAGACCGGTATATACCTATGGGAAAAAGCGTGTAGATGCAGGTATATATGCTGGTGTGTTACCCACACATAGCACGCCGTGTGTATACTAGGGTAGGTCCGTCCTACACAGGCAGAAGTGTGCATTTAGCTCTGTGCTTACGCTCTACAAACTTCACTATGTGTTTCATACACGCGCACACACACACGCTTCCCAGCCTGATTCTGCCGAAATCAGAATCTCTCAGTATGGAGCCTGGGAATCTGCATTTTGAATATTGGCTGGTGCTGACGCGGAGCAGAGGCTGACAACCAGCACGGCGGACTGCGTGTCCTGCGAGAGAGGTGGTTCTGTCATTTCCACAAATCACACCAGACCCCGTTTCCCGCCTGAGTGAGAGCATTATGAGATTTTCGTGAGTCGGTCATTCGGGAATAAGATTGGCACGAGACTTCTCACCTGAAGATTGTGCACTGGGATCCTGGGAACAAGATGGTCACAGTCTCCCCCCAAGACAGAAGCCACACTCTCATGGAAATAAAGACAGGAAACTCCTGTCCACTCTTTCTTAAAAATGAAGAATTAAAACCAACTGTGTCTATCCTTCTCTTAGTGGGTAAGTACGTATTTTAAACTTATAATCAGTCTGTAGATGATTTGGGGTTCTCCCCTTTTCTCTCCACGTGCCATGTAATCCCCATGCTCAGCGTTATAAACAAGAGGAGGCAGGTAGGGCTGTCTTGTTGATGTAATCTCACTGGATCCTTACAACAATTCTATGAGCAAACCTGAAATTCAAAACAGTTAATCAACTCAGCAAAACTTCACAGCAAATAGGTAGAGTTGCTGGGATTTCAGCCCGATGTGTCCAACTCCACTAGAAAGCACCGCTGCTTTGTTGGGAAGGGTCGACTGCAGGATTCTAGGGTTGCTTTTGTTTGTCTTAACTTAGACCCATAAGAATTTATCTTTGTCATTAAAGGCTATAAGTAAACATTCCCTTAGATATCTGCATCCTATCCAGCAAGTGGATGGATATGCCATAATGTATTTCGTGATTCCCCTAATATTTACTCTGTTTCCATTTTTGTCAGTGCAGCTGTCTTGATGGATGTATTTTAACATCAACCACTGTATTTACCATTCTTACTTGGGACAGATGATCACAAATGGAATAAACTAGAACAAAGACTACACACATCTGTAAGATGTAGGAACAATTTTGCCAAACTGCTCTGCAGAAACATTCTTTTAGTGTGCATTCCTCTTAACGGTGAGGGAACGCCTGTCTCCTTCCATCGCTTGCCAACTTCAGGTACCATAATGCCAACTTTGCCAATATGGCGCTGCAATTCCATTTACGCCAGCGAGGTCGATCATTTCTAAGATACTTATTATTTTGGCTTTTCCTTATATGACTCTCCTGGTCTTTGGAGTGTCAGTGTAAGCTTTTGGTATATCTCAAGAAGTTGATACTGTTTCATACTCATTGTAAGTGTTTCAGGGAATATTCTTTGTCTTCTAACTTTGTTTACGTTGCTTTCTGGTAAAATGAGTTAAATCTTTATGCAGTCAGATTTATCAATAAATTTCATCATGATTTTTTATTGCTTTTAAGCTAAAGCACTCCTGGGAAATCTATGACCAAATCGGAGGAAGATGTTCTTTTGTATTGTGTTCTACCAATCGATCAGGAGTGTACGTGTGTGTGTGTGCGTGCGTGCACACACACACACACACACAAACATGCTGGGAGGTTAGGATCCATTTCATATTTGTTAAATAAATAAGTGAATATAAATATTTAAAAAGTTGCTAATTTATTGAGAATTCCCTTTTTAAAAAACCAGTGTTCGTGATGTTACCTTTAATTTATATTAAATTATTCAGCATGGTAGGATCCATTCCTGGTATATTTATTCTGTTTCATTTCACAACACATTCTTGCAGCAGGATTACATGAGCTTTACAATATCTTCTTTTTTTTTTTTTAAAGATTTTATTTATTTATTCGACAGAGAGAGAGACAGCCAGCGAGAGAGGGAACACAAGCAGGGGGAGTGGGAGAGGAAGAAGCAGACTCCCATCGGAGGAGCCTGATGTGGGGCTCGATCCCAGAACGCTGGCATCACGCCCCAAGCCGAAGGCAGACACTTAACGACTGAGCCACCCAGGCGCCCCCCTGAGCCACCCAGGCGCCCCTACGATATCTTCTAATATCTAATAAAAGGATCTATTTTATTATTTTTCTTTTTCAAGATATTTTGTCATTACTTTCTATCTTTCTATGTATTCTTCAGGATCAATTTCAAAGTTACTTTGTCAAGTTAAAAATTACCTCATTGGGGGCGCCTGGGTGGCACAGCGGTTAAGCGTCTGCCTTCGGCTCAGGGCGTGATCCCGGCGTTGTGGGATCGAGTCCCGCATCAGGCTCCTCCGCTGTGAGCCTGCTTCTTCCTCTCCCACTCCCCCTGCTTGTGTTCCCTCTCTCGCTGGCTGTCTCTATCTCTGTCAAATAAATAAATAAAAAAATCTTAAAAAAAAAAATTACCTCATTGACCATGTCTTTATTATTATTATGGAGTTAGGTGTGTGCTTGCCAAACACATCCTATTTAGCGGTACTTACACTGATGGTAAATCTACGAAGAAAAGCATAAGAATGATCAAAACGAGGGGCGCCTGGGTAGCGCAGTCGTTAAAGCGTCTGCCTTCTGCTCAGGGCGTGATCCTGGCGTTCTGGGATCGAGTCCCACATCGGGCTCCTCCGCTGGGAGCCTGCTTCTTCCTCTCCCACTCCCCCTGCTGGGTTCCCTCTCTCGCTGGCTGTCTCTCTGTCACATAAATAAATAAAATCTTAAAAAAAAAAAAAAAAAGCTTAAGCTTTAAAAAAAAAAAAAAAAAAAGAATGATCAAAACGAAAATCAGGATAGTACTTGCTTCCGGGGAGGAGGAAGTGAAGTGGTAGGAAAGGCACACGGGGCCTGTGAACCGTTGGTAATATTCCACGGCTTCCCTTGGGCGGTGGCACATTTGTTATCTATTGGTAATAACATTATTTCCCTAAATTTAGCAGCTTAAAAATATATATGTCTGTTACCTCATGATTTCTGTAGGCCTGGAGTCTGGGCACAGCCTAGCTGTGTTCTCTCCTGGGCTATAATCGAGGTGTCAGTTGGGGCTGTGGTCTCATCTGAGGCTCTGCCAGAGAAGGATCTGCTCCCTAGCTCACGCGATTGTTGACAACGCCCGGTTTCCTGCAGGATGCTGGGCTGAGGGCCTCAGTGTCTTGCGGGCTGTGGACTAAAGGCAGCCCCCAGTTCTCGGCCGTGTGGCCAGCTCAGAAAGGCAGCTCACAACACAGCAAGTCATAGATGTGACCATCTTCTGTGACATAATCACACACACGCAGTCGCACACACTCCCTCACGTTTGTTATATTCTCTAGGTCTAGAAGCAGGTCACGGGTTCTACCCACACTCGAGGGGAAGGATCACACAGCACGTGAAAGCCAGATCATGGGGCCTCCTTAAGAGTCTGTCCACCCTAGATGGTTACATGGGTATTCACTTGTTTGTTAAACTCGTGTGTGTGTGTGTGTGTGTGTGTGTGTGTGTGATATTTCTAAACCTATGATATGTTTCACAATTTAAGACTTTTAAAACTGTAAAGCAATTTTTTTACAGTAAATTAGTTTGGATCTGAGTGTGTCCAGGAAGAGCCAAGCAAAAAGAGTCTCAAGGCCACAGGTGACCAAATCCAAAACGAAGTCTAGAAGTGACTCAAGTGCTCGGGAGAGCTGACTCTTTTCTTCAGAGATACCGGGAGTTGCTGTGAACTCAGAAGGCACTCTATTGTACTTGGAAAATTTTGAATTTTTTCAAAATTATTTCGGTGCCTAATTTTTACTTGAAAAAAAAAGAAAATTGTTTTAACCTAAAACCGATTTGAAAAGAATCAACATCTGTACACTAGCTACCATGTGCACAGGCCATCTCTCCAAAGGTCGAATCTTCTGGAATATCCTTCAGTAAAGGTTGGTGGTTGTATTCATTAACCTACCTCGCCTCTCTTGCTAAATTTATTCCCAAGTATTTCATGGTTCTTTTTGCTGTCACGAAGGGATCTCTGTTTTTAAGTATGACTGCTGCTTCCTGTTGTTGTTCTCCAGGAACACGACTGAATTTTGGACATGCACCAAAATTTTTGTTAAATGACTTTGGTTTTTGTTTTTTTTAAACAAAAGTCTTTGTTAAATAACTAACGACTCTGCTCCCATACTAATTTTAATTTCTGTTTTCTTAGGTTCTCTAGGCATGTGATGGGGACTTCCAGGGACTCTGGCATGTGTTGCCTCCTCTTTTTCGGTGGCTGTAATCTTGATTTATGTCTCCTGGAAGGAAAGTTCTTAAAAAACATTAACCTTCAAAGTCAGATAAATCCAGACTGTTAGCAGCATACTTGGGCAAGCCACTTAAACTCTCTGTGCCTCAGTTTCCTCTTTGGTAGCCTGGGCCCATCACAGACTCTTCCTCATTGGGTAATTGTGAGGATAAGATAATGCCTACTTTTAGCACAGTGCCTGTCTCAAAGCTCAGCACATGTTAGATAAAGCGTAATTGTTACTATATTTTAAGATGAACTTAAAGAAAAATGACAGAGAAGAGGCTCCCAGGTTGTTAGTACCACGCTGAGTGATGAGAGCAGGCATAAATTGATGTATGATAAATGCTCTGTTTCCTTTCCAAGCATCTTCTTAATTGACCAGCAGCCTCAGGGAAGTGTAATGGCCGTTCCACATCACATAAGTCACTTGGAGGGAAGTGGGACTCAAGCCCAGCCCGCCTCTCTGCAGAGCCTGTGCTCATCTTTGTTGGTCCATCCTGGGGGGAGCATCAGACATTCATTCTGCCCAGGGGCTCTCATCCTTGGCCGAACACCTGGAACATCTGAGGATTGCTAGCAATGCAACCACGCCTGGCTCGTCAATGGTGACTCTGACATTGCTATCTTTCCAAGGCTCCCTAGGTGATTGTAACGCCCAGGGTTGAGAACCACTGATGGCCCCAGTGTGGTCTCTATAACATTGACATTTCAGACAGTGATCATGGAAGTCTGGAAGTCTGGCCCCACATTCCAGATGAGTTCAAGTGCACCTCCCTTCCTTTGCCGTAAATTAATTCATCCTTGTTGTCTGTGATGATTGATTTCATGCACCAACTTAGCTGGGCCACAATGCCCGGA
Source organism: Ursus maritimus (assembly GCF_017311325.1). Taxonomy (NCBI): domain Eukaryota; kingdom Metazoa; phylum Chordata; class Mammalia; order Carnivora; family Ursidae; genus Ursus; species Ursus maritimus. Next base: position 75,499,104 of record NW_024426996.1, read on the forward strand.
TATGTGGTCAAACACTATCCTGGGTGTTTCCATGAAGGTGTTTTCTGGATGAGATTAACATTTAAATTAGTAGACCCTGAGTAAAGCAGATTGCCCTCTGCAATGCAGGTGGCTCTCATCTAATCAGTTGGTGGCTTTAAGAGGAAAAAGGCTGACCTCACCTCCTCTGAGCAAGAAGGAACTCTGCAGCAGAAAGCCTTTGGACTTGGCCTGCAACTCTTCTCTGGGTCTGCAGCCTGCTGGTCTGCCCTCCAGATTTTGGACTTGTGGCTCCACAGATGACATGAGCCAATTCCTTAATATATATATATATATTCCTTATATATACTTGATATATATACATACATATTCCTTATATATACATGATATATATACATATATATCATGTCACTCCACAGATGACATGAGCCAGTTCCTTTATACACACACACACACACATACACAACACTCTATTGATTCCGTTTTTCTGGAGAACTCCAACGAATCACTACCATAATGGAAATTGACCTCTCGTTCAACACAATCACAACTAAAGCACCCTCCTTTCATTTTTCTTTGGAAAACCACCACTAGAGAATGGGTGATACAGAGGCATGGATTTTCAGTCTAGGGGAGAATAACACAGACCCCTCCGTCCAACTGAAACAGAGGCACAAAGGTAGAAATACCCCTGGGGTGACTTTGTCCCTCGGGAGACATTCGGCAATGCCTGGAGACCTCTTTGTTGTTGTCACGAGGGGTGGGGGACGGGGGACTGGCATAACGTGGGCTGGGGGCCCGGGATGAACAAAACATCCTGGCGCGCACAGAATGATCATTAAATGCAATCGTGCCCAGGTTGCGAAACCCGGGTTAGGATGGGGAAGTAGTTAGTCGTTGAGGAAATTAACTTCTCACCCCGTGAAAGGAGGGGGTTGCTGTCAAATCAGGAAGGAGCTCTGAAGAGGCCACAGGAATCTGACAGGCGGACTGGACAAACAGGCGGGGCCGATATCACCGAAAGGCCAAGCGGCTTCAGGGAAATTCTTGCGAGACCAGCCCGAGCGTGGCGGGAGGACTGGGAGTCCAGCCAGTGGGACCTCGCAGGCATGATATGGCTCGAATTAGGCTCCTAAGCGGCCAAGAGCTCGGAAGCTCTCCCAGAGAAGCCAGGACTGAACACGAGACCAGAGGCGGTGAGTAGCTGTCTTGCGTTTTGTGGCTCTGCTGTGTGTCGTTGTGTTAAGTATCAGGGGCCCGGTGGGCAGAGCTAGGCAGCCAGAGTTCTGGGCTTCTCTCTCTCTGCACACGGCTTCACATCCTCACTTCAGTTCCCTCGTCTGTAAAAGGGGGATAGGAAACACCGAAGGTGGTCGCTGAAGCCGGAAGGACGATAGGGTGACGGGACTGAGAAAGTCAGCACCCCAGGGGATGTTTCCAGGATGGCGTTAAAAACACAGAAAAACAAGAAGGCAGGGCCGCATTGAGGTGAATGGCACCCAGCACGCCCGTGACCAAAGGCACAGAAGCAGGTCAGACACGCAGGTCAGAGGGCACGTGGATATCCGGGGAAGCCTTCCGATTTACCGCGAGCTCCATATGCGGTAAGTGCCACGTGCTGCCTGTCGTCCAGCTCGAGACTCCGCTGCAACAGAAGAGGAGCTGGAGGGAGAGGCAGGGTTGCCCTGCTCCATCAGACACGGGGCAGAGCTGGGGCGCCCCTAGGCACCGCATCCTAGGACACAGCCGGGGGAACGACAGGGACCGGTTGGTAGAGGAATGTAAGACCCTATTGACTCACGTATTCGTGTTGCATCCAGCAAATAGCAGGGCTGCGTCTCCCATCGCTGCTGCAACCAATTCCCACAAACTCAGTGGCTTAACCTGCACACACTTCTATTCTACATTTCCAGAAATGTCTGACATGGGTGCCTTCAGGCTAAAATTAAGGTGTTAGCAGGGCCACGGTCCATTCTGGGGCTCTCAGAGAGTGCATTCCCTTGCTGCTCATAGCTGCCTGAGGCTGCCCCTGTCCCTGGGCTCATGGCCCCTCCTCCATCTTCTAGGGGGTTCAGAGGGGGGCACACTCCTTCCCAGCTCACATCTCTCTGACTCTCTCTTCTGCTTCCCTCTTCCACTTTTAAGGACTTTTGTGATTGCCTCGGGCTCACCTGGATAATCCTAGATAATCTTCCTATATTAGGACCAGTATATTAGCAACTTTAATTCTGTCTGCGACCTTGATTCCCCCGTGCCATGTAGCCTAACACCGCCACAGATTCCGGGGATGCCTGAGTGGAATCACGGGTGGGGAGAGAATCGTCCTGCCCCCCACCAGTTCCCAGGCTGACCGAAGCATACCTGGGGCAAATCAGAGGCGGTCTCTTCTCTGGTGGGGGTTGTGCATCCTCAAGAGGAGACGGGTATAGAGAAGTAGTAACCCAGTCCGAGTACTAATAAATGGTAGAGAACACACAGTGTGGCCCAGGGATGGAGAGCTATGGTGCACCGTGTGACAGTTTCAGCCGCATGGTCACAGGGAGCCTCTGAAAAGGTAACCTCTGAGCAGAGAACTGACTGTGGAGGAGGAAAGCCCAGTCTGAGGCTGAGTTCCAGGCAGAGGAAAAAGCAAGTACAATGGCCCTGAGGCACGTTTAGGGGATTGGGGAGAGCCAGCTGTGTCGCTGGAGCAAGGTGACAAGGGGAAGAGAGGAGGGAGACGAGGCTGATGACAGAGGCAGGGGTCCGATCATCCGATCATTGTTGGCCAAATGGTTTGGGTTGAATTCTAAGGAAAATGGAAACGACTGGAGGGTTTTGGGAAGGGTAACAGCACGCTCTGACTGACGTTGAAAACGCTCAGGCTTGGGGCGCCTGGCTGGCTCAGCAGAGCATGTGAATCTCGATCTCAGTGTCGTGAGTTCAAGCCCCACATTGGGAGTAGAGCCTAGTTGAAAACAGGTGGTCTCAAAACCCTGTATCGAAAATCTCACTAGAGCATAAAGATATCAGTAGAGAGAACATACAGAGCTCGATAAATGTATTTTTAAAATAATGATAAATAGGAGGGCTTGGGTGACTGAGTCGGTTAAGCATCTGACTTTTGGTTTCAGCTCGGGTCACGACCTCAGGGTCCTGGGATCGAGCCCTGTGATTGGCTCCATGCTCCACGCGGGGGCTGCTTGAGTTTCTCTCTCCCTCTCCCTCTGCCCCTCTCCACCCCTGTGCATGAAAACTCTCTCTCAAATAAATAAATAAATCTTTAAAAAAAATAATAATAAATGCAACACTCAGTCTTATTACTGAGTGCCCACGGATTGCAGGGGAGACAGGGCGAGGCAGGGAGAGCAGGGCAGAGACACTGCAGGGGTGCAGGAGAAGGTGGGGATGGCTGACCCAGCATGGAGTGAGCAGAACGGGCAGGGGTGGGGTCAGTCCTACCACTGGAGCCCACAGGACAGGTTATGTCGGGCGAGAGGAGCAGTGAGGGAACGAGGAGCGTTAGATTCTTGGCTTGAGCCCCCGTGTGTGTTGACTGAGACCGAGCGAGCATGGGCCTGCACATGGAAAACTAGTGGCTTCTCTTTGGCCACCGGGCTCTTCAAGGGAAGGGGTAGTGAGCTCAGACAAGAGGTCCTTTGGGTCAGGGATACCGGAGCTCTCTCTTCAACGTGTGAGTGCCTGTCACTGGGAGCAGAGGTAGCCTCGATCCTCTGTGCCCTTAATGCCGAACACAAAGCCCAGGGAAGGCAGGTAGACAGGCAGATTTCAGCTCGCCTGGACATCTCAGGGTGGAAGTGGCAGGAGCCGCGGGGTCCAAGGAAGGAGCAGCAGCCTTGACTCTGCTGTCACTGTGGGACAAGTGATAGCAAGTCTTTGTGATTCCATTTCAATATTTGTTAAAGAGCAGAAGTAACACTACCATCGTGCTAACGATCACAGCAGACATTCATAGCGTGCCCTTCCCGAGCCCCAGGCACTGTTCTCACACCTATCCCTGTAATAACACACTTGCCACTCACGGCAGCCTGATGACACATGTGCCACCGTCATTGCCACACGCGATAGGGAGGAGGCTCAGGGAGGGTGAGGGACCAAGGGCACGCGGCAAGCATGGGGAGCAGTCGTCATACCTTGTACCGTGTCTACAGGACGCACGGTGGAATGTGCGCCTCCTTCATCTCGACCATCAGACATGTCGACCGAAACGCGGTGTGTATGATTATGAACGTTTCGGGATGGCACAATGCTGTGTTTCAGCATCAAAATTCAACAGTCTCAAAGTCTGAAATCGTGGATAGAAACCAGCATGTCGGTGTAAAACGTGGATCGATGGCAAGGCCGTTCCGCATTTCGATTTCACATTCCACGTCTGGAATGTTCCGTTCCATGCGGGGGTCCCTCTGTTGAGAGGCATCCTGACAAGCTGAAATCTCGGTGATCTGACGAATGAGGCCACATCAAAACAGGATGTCTGCTGCATGCAAGGACACCAGGGACAAATTCATGGATGACAGATGGCAACAAAGTATTTGTCAGATCTGAAATTGACGTGTGACTATAGTCGACCCTTGGACCACGTGGCGGTTGGGGCGCTGACTCCTCTGCCCAGTTGAGTATCCGTGTATAGCTTTTGACTCCCTGCAAAGTTAACTAACAGCCCACTGGGGACGGAAGCCTGAGGATAACATGAATAGTTGATTGACCCATATTTCGTATGTTAGAGGTATTACATCCTGGCTCCTGTGATGGAGTGAACTGGGGAAATGTTCCTAAGAAATTCAGAAGGAAGAGAAACTGTGTTTGCAGGATTGTAAGCATGGACTCGCACAGATCAAACCTGCGTCCTCGGAGGGTCAGCTGTATCCCTACGATGCACAAAGGACTTCTGGAAATTCCCAAGAAAGACAGCAATGACAATGGAGGAAGAGTGAAGGATAATAACAGGCAAATCACAGACACAGCAACAGAAAGCCTGACCGATCCTTTGAAGAATTTCCACTGAAGCTAATTCTCAGAGGCTTGAAGATGAAACCAGCGCCCCTGTTGGACTGGTCACACTGGGAGACTGGGTGATGCACTGCTGGGTGCAGGCCCGCGTGTGTGAGGACCAGAAGCTCTGCGGTTTGGGACCATGATGTCTCCGCAGGCGATGCTCAGTGTTGGTGGGGCTGTGGGCACGGACACGGAGCTCACTGGTGGGGATGTGGCTGGGGCAAACTCTCTCGAATTAGATCAACTCATTATTATCTAGAGCCCAATAATCCGGGCCAGACAAACCCACCGGGCCCACAAGGGGACAGCGAGGAGCACATTTGCTGCTGTGTGGCCTAGAGCTAAAGGCCGGCTGGGTCTCCATCCCGCGGTCCAGTGCAGCTGGACGTTCTCTCCCATTTTACAGATGAACAAACAGAAGCTCAGGGAAGTAGAGTAACTCGACCAAGGTCACACTGCTCATAAAGGGCAAGGCTGAGACTCTCATTCCAGTTCCTAAGTCAGTATATTTGCCCACCTGACCCCCGCTCTCATGACAGGAAAGAAGAGGTGGGATTAACGAGAAGCCCTCTTTCCCGGCACTCTCACAGCTCCTTCCATGTTGTATTCCTTCGCTTGTTCCAGAGAAAAGCAGGAGAGAAAAGATAGGATTACAGAAAAAAAGAGGTCTGGAAGGAGTGAGGGTGGAGGAGTCAATTTGACCTCCTAGAATTCTGTCTTCAGTTAAGATTCTTACCCGACCCCCGATGCTGTTTTGCATAATAAAAATTCCTAAAAGAAAACTGACAACGAACATATATTACACCAGTTGCCAGGCACCATTCTAAGGATTTTACGTCTGTGTCAGTAAATCCTCACCGCAACCCCGCAAAGCAGGAGCGATGTTTATCATCGCGCTTTACAGACGGGGAACAGAAACCAGAGAGGTTAGGTAACTTGCCCAAGGTCACACAGCTGCAGCATGAACCCAGGCTGTCTGAGTCTGGGCTCCGCACTTGCAGGAAGCGGAACTTAGCCTGGGAGGCCGTGCGGTGAGACAGGACCACTAGCCTGGATTGGCTCCCGCTCTGCTCCGGGCTAACTTCACTTTGGATGGATCACAGAACCACCCTTAGCCTTGGTTTTCTTGGCGTCAGGCACGGATAAAGAGGTGTTCCCTCCTACGGCTGCTATGAGATGTAACATCTGCAAGGTAATCTACAAATGATTGTCAGTCACGTGTCATTGTTGTGGGATTGCACACGTGTTCCCTAGAGGGATCAGTGCCAAGTGCCCCGGAAGGAGCGTGGGATGCTGTGTTCAGTGCGTGGGCCCTGCCCGTGCGGTGGCCAGAGCATCCCCGAGGAGCGGACGTGGCGGGGGGGGTGGTGACTGCATTTAAGAGGGCAGTGAAGGAGGGGGGTGTTGGGATGCTGGGCCCTGGCAAAGAGACGAGGTGGGTTCAGCCTACGGACATGGGTCTGGGAAATCCAGCCAGGGTTGGCTCCGCATGCTTGAACGGGGGAGGGAAAGACATGGGGAGAGCCAGCCAACAGATCTGACTTAGAGTCTCTCCTCATTTTGGCCTGTGTGGGCTCTCAGACATGGGCTCTCGCTGGAGCCCTTGCAGGGCGCTCGGGGACGCAGGAAGATGAGCTCCTGGCATGCGGCAGTCGCTGGGAAAGCCCCGCCTTCCCTGTCCGTTGAGGGCCAGGAACACAGGGGCCGAGCTCAGCTGGCCTTGGCCCAAGTCTGCCCTCGTGACTCCAGACAACGGGCCTGATTCGCCTGCTTGGGTTTCCTGAGCTCCGCTTTACAAAAACAGGAAGGAAAACTGGTGATGTCCCTTGGCAAATCCCCCCCTGGCTTTCGTCTATGCAGTTAGTTCTTTTTTTTTTCCCCCAAGATTTTATGTATTTGAGAGAGAGAGTGAGAGAGAGAACAAGCAGGGGTGGGAGGAGAGGCAGAGGGAGAAGCATGCTCCCTCCCCACTGAGCAAGGAGCCCGATGTGGGGCTCAATCCCAGGACCCTGAGATCATGACCTGAGCCGAAGGCAGACGCTTCACTGACTGAGCCACCCAGGCATCCCGCAGTTAGTTCTTACAATAAAGACTTTTTTTTTTTTAACTTGACTCTCAGGAGATCAAGATGGGTTTTTTAATGAAATCTTAAAAATCAGAATTGGGAGAAAATAGCACCAGACAAAAGAGGGGAAGACGCTAAGATTTTATTTGTCTCCCTGTGCTCCCATCTCGCTCCACCACTAAAACCCAGCAGGGAATGGAGTGCGTTTTTCAGCAGACGCATGCCTCCGGCAGACCAACGTCACAACCGACCTTCTGGACGGAGCCCCTGTTCTCTAGAGCCCTTGCAACCTTTTCATAAGAAGTAGTCAGTCTTCCGTTTTTATATGTGAGCGTTTAAATAGGTGAAACAGGGAAAGCAGGAGTGATTGTGAAGCATCGTGGGAGGGAGAGGTTGTCAGATGTTCACCAGATGGGCTGATGGGGTGAGTTCCCCTGGGTGCTCCCTGGGCCTCCGAGTGGACAATCTGCATGGAAGGAGTCGGGATACAATTTCCTGGCTGAGGAGCTTGGCTCCGCTCTCAGTACTGGTCCGGGATGCAAGTGCACTGCCGACGCTTTCCAGGCCACGGACCGGAGCAGACCCTTGCAGGAAGGTCATCTTAGTGTAGGCTCCTCACCTGGCCGATTGCCTCTCCTTCCTCTGCCCCTGGCGCTGCACTTACTAGGGCTATGTCTGACTTCACGAGCTGGCTTTGGAAACATGGGTATCAGTGCTGGGCTCTCATAGTGTGGTTGGTCCCGTCCGTACGCGAGCCTCTCAAGAACGCGCTCCAGGAACAGCTCAGCCAGCCTTTCGTTGCGCCTTAAGCACTAAGTCGCTGAGCTTTCGTTGGGCACTTCCTATGAGTCAGAAGCCATGCTGACTGTTGGGGCACAGCGGTGACAGGGACAGACACACAGTCCCTGTCTGGGGGGAGATGCAATCATCAGACGACAGACAGAATGATCATGAAGGGTGACAAGCACCAGGAAGGCCGCGAGCCAGGGGCTGGATGGAGAAGAAAGGCAGGGCGTGCGGGCAGTGCAGGGTGTCCCCCCAGCACAACAGGAAGCTGGCGATGGCCTACAGGAGGGCTGCTGAGAGCAGGTGGCAGCCAGGTGACAGAGGAGGTGATGCTGGGAGGCAGTTTGGATCGAGAACCGGTGAGCAGTACTGACGCACGATGAGGCTGAAAAGGAAACAGAGGAACCAGGATGCGGCTAGCTGCCCGAGGAGGCTGGGAGAGCTGCTCACTGAGATGTTGGGGCAACAGGGGACTCGGGGTGGGGGACGTTTGGGAGAGAACCTCGAGAGTCCGTGAGTCACGCAGGTGATAACGTCCGGTGCGAGATTGGATGTGTGGGTCCGGAGCTTAGAGAAGCGGCCTGAATCTGATGGAGCTGTCAGCCTACAGATGCCCTGGCCTTCAACGTGCCCGTGATCTGGTCGGGAACAGGGTCTGTAAGGAACCGTAGCGTGCATCACAAAACCCAGATTTACCTTAGTCAGAAAACCAGGCGAGCAGAGGGGCACCCACCAATTCTGTTGGCGGGGGGTAGCGTGAGGAAAGGACATTTGAGCTGAGTCTTGAAGGAGGAGAGCGTGGAGCAGGCATCTCGGCTGATGGACAGCCATGGACGGGGTCTCATACTCTCCAAGGAGAGGGGAAACGGTGCGTGCAGCTTGGGTGGAGAGCCAGGAGACGCGATGCCAGGGAGTTACGGGTAAGGGCTGGCTTCCAGAGAGCCGCAGGGCCACACTGCGTGCGCCTATCTCAGGCCACAAAGTGGGTGACCAGATGCACCACCGGAAGCTCTGGCCATGGGAGTTGTCCCCTAGCCGCCGTCTTTCAGGCCACCTCTGAGTGGTGGCAGGTCAGCAGTACAACATGTGGGCTTGCACCCATGCCAGGCTCATGTGCCCACCACCCAAGCTCGGATTGCTCGCTTGCTCAGTCAGCTGGTGTTATGGACTGAATGTTTGTGTCCACCCCCGCCCCAGTTCCTCTGTTGAAGTCCTGACCCCCACTGTGACTCTATGCAGAGACAGGGCCTTTATGTAAGTAATTAAGGTTAAAGAGCCCACAAGGGAGGGCTCTGATCTGATAGGATTAGTGTCCTTTAAGAAGAGACATCAGGGAAGTTGCCCTTTCTCCCTCTCTGCCCTATGACATCACCCCAAGAAGGCAGCCATCTGCAAGCCAGGAGGAAAGCTCACACCAGAAACCCAACCCTGCTGGAGCCTTGATCTCAGACTTTCCAGCCTCCAGGGCTAGGAGAAAACAAATTCCAGTGGCTTGTGCCACGAATTTATGGTATCGTTGTTATGGCAACCTGCGCAAACTAAGCTGGTCAAAGGGAATTTCCCATAAGGCCAAAGGTGTGAGCTGCAGGAGAAGCATCAGCTAAAGGAGAAGCAAAGCTGAGGGAGGAGCATCGGCTGAGGGAGAAGCGTCCATGCAACAGAGGCAGATGACCCAGGGTCTGGGGCGCCTGCTCGTGCAGTTTGCTTGTGCTCTCCTGACCTTCAACCCAAATGTACCCCTTCCAGCAGGGCCTACCCGACCCTAGAAAATGCCAAGGTCACGAGTGACCACAGGCTCAGGTAATGTTTTGTGCTCAGATAGGGTTTCTACTAAGGCCCAGCAGCTGTTTTCAAACAGTGCACTGTTCTCTGTAGCAGACGGCACGGCCTCGCTCTAAACCCTTGGCGGTCGGCACCGTGACTCTCCTAGTCGGGCCGTCAGGGATTCCACCTGGCATCTCTCTCCACAGAAGCCTGTGGTTCTCTGGGCTGGACAGCACGGGGGCAAGCCTGCTGAGGCCTCTCCCTGAGCCCGCTACACAGGCTTCCCTACCTTGGGTCCCACTCAACCCTTCCACATCTGATAAGTAGGTGGAAATGGTCTCCCTGAGTGTGGAATGTGTGCCCCTCAAACCTGGAGAGGCCTGCCAAAGGTCGTACTTCTCTCCCAGGCGTTATAGGCACAGGTGTGACACTTTGTCCTTCACCTTAGAGGGGACTTTCCAGCGTGCCTTGGACCAGAAAATCCCTAAGAACTTCACTGAAGTGACCCTTGGCTCTTTGGATCCTAGACCTTGGATCTTGACTGCTTTATCCCCCACCTTCTGGGACAAATATGCTTTACCAAGGCACACAGAGTTAGTACTTCATGCTTTTCAAGTGCCCTTAACACAATGCCATCAACACAGAGAACCGTTGCTGCGTCCTATGGAATGTCGAGATTGTCTAAGTGCCATTGGAGTGCATCGCGATAACAGAAGAGTGAGTCGCTCCCTAGAGGAAGACTGTACATGGGTACCATTTTGTTCCCTGTGGATGGAAACTGCTTCTGATCCTTCTCTCCGATCAGGATAGAAAAAGATCAAGTTGCCAATTAATAGCTGCATTCAACGTACCTAAGGCTGCGTCAGTCCACGCTGGAGAACTTGTTGTACGGGCGGTAACTGCAACTGGGGCTCTCCTACGTGGTTAAGTAAGTTTCCATAGTCTTCTTCTATGATCCGTACGGTACCTGTAGGGTCATCCTGGTGAATCCAATGGGGATACAACAGGGACCACCACTCCTGGACGCTTCAATACTCTTAGGGTGGCATTGACCTTTGCAACATAATAATATAACAAATATAGACAATGCAATATGGTTTCTCATTTACTATCTTGGCAGGAGATAGACAGTCTCAGACTTTCTTACGCAGTGACTGACTCTGCAGGTCAAGGCACCAACGTAAGAGTTCTTCCAGGGGCTCAACGTGTCTTTCCTAAACACATTCTGGACCCAGGCAGATGACCACGGGGTGGGATTGTTGACTCAGTGTGCTGCTGTATGACAGGCCTGGGCCAGAACCATGCTGACTACTTGGTTCCCACATAGCTTATTCTAACGGGGGGCTGTGACAATGTGGATATCAGTGCCAACCCAGACCCTGTATCCAGTGTCTGATTGCTAATTTGCCCCAGTGTGTGGGTACTTGAGTAAACGGCCACAAAGTCTTCGGGGGATTAATGAGGGAATCCCTACCATAGCCACTCACTGTCCCACCTTAAGGCAAGGGGACCTGCTATTTGGGCCCTTGTGTCAGATAGTCAATGGCAGAGTCTAGGGACCACCCAGCCATCTGCTGAGAGCGAGGGGTAGATGGGGAGGTTACAGGATTAAGGAAAGTAAAGGAGGCTTGACAAACACTTTATGGACAGTGAGGTGCCAGCAGCACAGACCCACGTGAGCGTGACGCCATGTGTTAGGATGGAATGCCGGGCTGGCCCATCCATGGAGCAGAAGAGAAAGTGGAGAGCCAGCCACCCAGGCTTGGGGTTCTGCCAGGAAACCGTGAAGACGGATGGGCAGATGAAAGAATGTAGGACATCAGTATGGGTCTCTGCGTTCAAATCCAGAGTCTGACTCAGATGAGGGCACTATAGGGTGGGGAGGGCTGCCAGACCTGGGAGAAGCTGGTGGCCATGGCCCACGACAGTCAAATGGAGCAAGAGGAACGCGTGTTGGGTTCGCATCCCGCGGCTGCCGTCACAGCACATACCCGTTCTCTCACGGTCCTGGAGCTGACGCTCCCCCTGCAAGGCTCACCTCCCTTTGCCTGCACCTACTCTTGGCCCCACCAGATTCTGCCTTTACCTAAAGTGTTAATATTTTGTTCATCGTGGACTTTATTGTATTTATTTTGACCCTTTAAAAATGTTGCATTGGATGTTTATCTTGATGATTGAGGTTTTCGGTACCTCCTGAGATCTTGTTGCAGAGGCGAACGCCTCACTGCCTCGCCCTAGCCCCAGCTCTGGGAGAAGGAGCAGCCAGAGAAGCAGAGGCAACACGACAGCATATTGTCTTGGAAGCCGAGGAAAGAAGGTTTCCCGAGAAGCTGATGGAACAGGATGAGTTTCGACATCATGCGAAGTCAGTCAAGACATAGGAGGTCATAAATTATATAAACTCATTTCTATGAGCTGCTTATAACCTTGGAAAAGGGAAAACAGCCTACATGACCAACTGGTTAAATGGCATATGGCCATCTAAAAGATAGACTCTAAAACAGCCATTAAAAACGATGTTAATGATGAAGAGAAATTTCTGGAATGTAAAGTGGAAGAAGCACGATGACAAGGTATGAACAGAGTATAAAAACAACCGTATGGAGCTCTATGTGTGCAGAGTAAATGCAAAAGAGTTACACGTGTGGAGAAGAGTGTCCTCTGTATACGATCCCTTGTATGAAACTCTAGAACGCACACGAATGCATAGGGACAGAAAGTGGACCGGCGGCTGGATTACAGAGACGCACGAGGCAAGTTGATACGTGTTCGCTATTTGAATGGGGTGATGGCTTCACAGGTGTATGTATGTATCAAAACTAATTACGCACGTACACTTAAAAATACAGTGACACACTCACCACAATACACTTGTTTATTGATTTATTTTTACTCTGTGCCAGCATGGTGAGAAGACGTTTCATCCGTCATGTCTCTTAATCCTGACACAAAGTTTGCAAGCTAAGTATCACATTTTCCATTTTACAGAGGAAGACACGAAGACTCAGATTTAAGGAAACTTGTACAGAGTCATGCAATGTGCAAGAGAAGGAACGCAAACTTTGCTAGCTCTCTTCCCTGTGCTCCCGTTACGCTGTATATTTGGATGACAACAGTATCCCCCCCCCCACCATGGTTGGCTGGGAGGGATGCGTGGATCCTTGGGAAGGCGCGTTCTGGCTGCCCCGGATGGTCCACTGGGACAACACTATTGATAAATGTTATCAGAGCTCATGATCCAATCCTTTTCATTGATAACCAACAAAGAAGACTCGGTCCCTTCGAGACGGAGAAAGGATATGGCCATTTGGAGCTTCTCAACGAACGTATTTTAGGAAAGCTAACCTTTCAGAGGTACCTGGCCCCTGCCGAGCCAGGCTGTGGGAATATCTGGTCCAGAAACTTGCCCTAAATGAAATCTATCCCATTTTCATATTTTGCCCTCTTCTGCTCTCATCACCACCTCCCTTGTGATTAAAAATGCCAATCAGTAAAGGATGAGACCGCCATTTTAAATTTGTCCTCGAGTCCCTGGGCTCAGGAGGAACTCGGCGCTGGCAGCCCCAGGTGCAGGCGCCTAGGACCAGATGAAGGGGTCATTAATTTCACCTGGCTGCATTGGACCCATTTAGGAAGGAGATGACATGTGGGTCAGGTGGGGGAGACCAGGCAGAGAAAGCAGAGGAGGTGGGCAGACAGATATGGGCCAGGTTGTGTCCCACACTTGCATCGCAGAATTGAGTGCGGGCAAGAAGGGGGCACCTCATTCAGCAGCCCCGCTGCGTGGGTCCCACGGTGCTCGTATCTGGGCACCGTGGGGAGAGGGGTAGGATTCACTGATGATGTCCACTATGGCGGGGGCGGGGGGAGAGGGACGGGTCAAAAGCCCCGCCCTTGCTACTTCTTGGTCAGTGTAGGCTGGGCAGGGACAGCGAGGCCAAGTGGTAGAATATTCTGCTGAAGAATTTAGGCTTTTGTATACCAAGGGTTTGAAGCTTAGTTTCTCCATTTTTAAAACCAAAAATACTATAACCAGAAGATTTCAGGGTACATATTCAGGGTTTCTTGAAAAAAAGCAAGGCTTAGGTTGAGTTTAGAGAGATGATTGTGAGCCAGAGATGCGGAAAGGCGGGGGGAATGTGTTCGGGATACGCTCAACCTCCGCTGGGAAGCAGCCCGAGACGCTAGGAGCAGCCCGGGCCAGGTAGACGCAGGTCCCCGACAAAGCAGGGCGGGTGACAACCAGGGCTGGGAGACAGGGTGGGACGTCACAACCACATAGCTGACTCACGCATCTCCTCGGTTGCCAGACAGACAACCTTAGTGCTTTCCAGCAACATCACGTAACACAAGAGACTCGAGTCAGTTATGACAAGCTGTGAAGAGCCGCACCTCGATATTCGCGGAGCACAGGACGGAAGGAGGAACTGGAGTCAGGCATTCAGAGAATCATGGGCACTCGAAGAGGATGGAGAGAAGAATGTGTTACCGAAAATAATGTGTGTGGGGGTGGGGTAAGGTTTCCTCAACTGCTCCACAGACTCTGACTCTGAGTCTTACTTGCGGCCGTGCTGGTCCTGCTCCGAGAGATTCGAATTTCCCTTTCCAAAAACGGGAATGGTGGCTCGGCGTGCTTGCAGAGCTCGCCCCGGGTCACAGCGCTAAGTCCTCAGAACTGGAACCCGCCCAGTGTATCTGAAGCCAAAGTCTCTGCCCTGCACTAATTTCCACAAGACCCTTCCCAAAGGGTTTGAAGGAAGATCTCAGCGCCTCTCCAGCCTGGTCTCAGGACACGGGCCACATGGTCACAGCAGCTAAGCCAGGCCCCCCGTTCCCCGTACGCCAAGCTGCATGCACTGGGCCCAGCGTGGGTTGTGGTCTCCTGTGATCCTTCGAGCCGCCATGCGAGTGGGTCCCTCTTCCTGGCCTCACCCTGGTGTAAACCACCATCATCTCTCACGCGGACCAGACTGTATCTTCCTGCATCCACTTTGTCACTGTCCTCCTGCGTCCCCCCAGTGCTAACACCCCAGCACTGCGTGGCTGCCTGAGAGGCCGACCTCATCGTCCCCGTCAACCCCCTGCCCAGGTTTAGAGACCTTCAATTCTTCCTATTGCTGTTAGGATTCAACCCCGCATCCTTAACCTCACCTACAAGGCAGGCCAGGCCCAGCCCCACGGTCCCTCAAACCCTCACACACAAGCTCCTTCCAGCCTGGGCCTTCCTACCGGCTGCCCCTTCCCCTGGACTGGCACGCCACCCCCACCCTACATCTGCACATGTCAGACGAACTGTGACTCCTCAGCTGAGGTCAGAATCTCCTGATGTTGCCTCTCATACCACCTTACATCAGTTTCTAGAATTTTCCATATTGGCTTAAACATCTGTCCAAGTGTGTGGTTGTTTAATGTCTGATTCCCCATGATGTGTAAGGACCAGGAAGCCAGGGCCCTTCTCTGCCTGGTTCGGTTTTGGGGCCATAACGCCTAGAACAGAGTGGGCCTGACACACAGCAGGTGCTCGGCACACACCGCTGAATGAGTGAGTGAGTGAGTGAATGAATGGATGATGGGTGAACCCCAAACAGCACAGCTGCATGCCCCCTCTCAGGACCATGTTTCGCCTCTGTTAAAGTATGCCGGCACATTCTATGTCTGTGAGCGTCCCCCACCCCCACGCAGGGCGCATGCCTGGGGGACGGGAGCGAAGCCTTATTCATCTCAGTATCCACGGTGCTGGGAATCCAGGATGGAGTCGGCCTCAGGGTATGTGGCATCGTCCTCCGGTTCTGCTAACTAGCCACGTCAGTCTGAGTCACTTGTTTCTTCATTTCTAAAAGGAAGTTCTGCAGCGTGATTCCCCAATCCCTTCCTTGCTGGGGCTGAGATGCTAGGATTTCATAACCAGAAGCATCCACTGTTTGCTTTAGGAACGAAATACATCTGGGAAACTCCTGTTAGCATCCCACTGTGCCCATCGGGAACCCCTCAGAGGGTCAACCTCCAAACACAGAGCTGTCTTGGGCCACCCGGGAGCAGAGAGGCCTCCGTCCTTGCTTTGGAAAATACACAACGCGTCTCATTGGTCTTTAGCGGGTCAGGAAATCTGAAAGGAATTAGATAGGATCAGTAAGCAATGCAGCCCGTTTCCAAACTGCTCTCGTGCAATTAGGCTTTGCCAGGAACTAAAGGTCACGACGAGCCACCCTATCAGCCTCAGAAAGGATTGAATAATGACAAATCTGATCTTTATAATGCTGATTAAGGCTCAAAGAGAGATGAGATTTTATTCCTTTTTTTTCTTTTTTTGTTGTTCTTTTTTTTAAAATTTTTTATTATGTTTAAATTTTTATTATGTTATGTTAGTCACCATACAGTATTCCTTTTTTTTCTCATCTTAGAAGAAACCAGAGGAAGTTAATGGCAGGGGTGAGCGTGGTGAAACTAGCCTGCTTGCCGAGGGTAGGGCTCATCCACACGCCCTTGACCCCTAAGCCCCATCCTTCGGAAAGCCTCTTGGTCAGCTGCTGTCACAAACCAGTACGTGCTTAGAGTCCCAGCAGCCCTCAGTCCAACCCCGCAGGCAGGCAGGAAAGTGTCATGTTTGGGATCTGGCACCTGGCATTGAACTCTCTGAACTAACTTCCCAGGAATAGAAGAGTCAGCATTTGATCCTCTAAGCCTCAGTTTCCAAATCTGTAAAACGGATGATAATGACATCCCGCGGCGGGTTGCTGTGGGGATCGCGAGGTCATGAGTGATGGTGCCTGGGGGAAGTCTAGAACATGTGAGAGTCTCAATGAGAATTCTTTTTCTGGACGTGGACCCAAAGACCAGAAGAGCCTTTACATCTAGACTAGGGTTTGTCAAAGCCTGGAATGCAGGATGCTTTTGGGTTGGTTGTGCACGAGCATGCTTGTCTTGACACGTTTATGCCTATATTTTAATGTCCATTAGATTGCAAGCATATCATTGCTTAGGGCAGTGGTTCTCGACCATGGCCACACCTTACAATCGCCTGGGGAGCTTTTAAAATGCTCCAGCCCACAGCGGGGCCTGGCTTTGAGATTTTACACAACATTCTGCACAAGCCCCATTAGTGTGAACAGCCAGGCTGAGAACTGCTGGCTTAGGGCAAAACCGGGTAAAAAATAGAAATAACTCGAACGGGGGCGCCTGGGTGGCACAGCGGTTAAGCGTCTGCCTTCGGCTCAGGGCGTGATCCCGGCGTTATGGGATCGAGCCCCACATCAGGCTCCTCCGCTATGAGCCTGCTTCTTCCTCTCCCACTCCCCCTGCTTGTGTTCCCTCTCTAGCTGGCTGTCTCTATCCTGTCGAATAAATAAATAAAATCTTAAAAAAAAAAAAAGAAATAACTCGAACGTATCAAGACAGCAAGCTAAGGCTGAGGTTGGGGAAACACAGATAAGCCAATGGTTTGTTTGAGGGCCGCACGTCAGGATCAGCTGCGGGTGGCGTGGGTTGGTGCTCGTCAAATTTCAGGTGCCTTGTGACATGCCAGGTCCCTTAAATCAGAGTCGTAAGGGGTGGGCCTAGAAGATCTTTGCTCTCATCAGCCTGCCCGGCCCTGGTTCTCCAGAGGGTATTCAGGAGCCACTCATTTTATAAAGGTCAAGGCCATGCTCAGGAAGAAGGGAGGCACTCCATGGTCTGCCCAACAGGAGAGAGAGGGGGACGCTGACCAGTCAACGTCAGCCAATCCCACTTGGACACCTGGGAGGTGTTGAGCCAACATTCACTCCAGGGCAGCATGGGGCACAAAGGCTGTAGTTCTGGGGGCCCTCGGGGCTCCTCAGGGAAGGACGGGAGCATGTCCCACCCAGTTCCTAGGACAGGAAGAAGACAGTGAGGCAGGACAAATGTCCCGTCCAGGAACATAGTGCAAGAGTCTGTGTGTCAGGAGCGTTTCCTGGGTGGGAACTTGCAGGTAAGCTTCGTGTTCAGACAGGTAGTGGGATAGTGAATAACTCCCCTTCTAGAACCTCCAGTACTTGCTGCCCAGGAGGCACAGATGGATCGTCTGGAGAATTCCATACCTGCTGATGCCTGGTGTGCCTGCAGCCTGGTCACCATAGGAGCTGGGAGACTACAGAGAAGTTGAAGAGGAACTTTCCCAGCCCTTATACCCTGAGTGAACCCCCGGCAAGTGTCCGCACTAAAGGCAGCAGGCAAGCCACTTAGCCTCTGAGTCTGTGTCTGAGTCTCAAAAACAAGTTCTTGCCAGACGATCGGGGGCTGGAACAGGAGAGCGTGTCTCAGGCTCTGGCACAGGGGAGGTTCTTGATCATAACAAGAGGTTATTTGCTGCAGGACAAATGCGGTGCATACTGATTTCCGTTCTGCTTCTGCACCAAGCTCTCGCTTGGCTGCAGAGCCCAGCTAACTCATTCCAGGGGCTCTCCCCAATGCCTGTAAAGTGCGCCTCAGTTTAACTCAGTTCAAGACACCCTGGCTTGCGAGCTTTCCAGGAAGCGGTGGCGCTCCCAGCTGGAAGGAAGCCATGCAGGGAGGGGGCCGAAGCCCGTCATGGGGGTGGAGATGACCTCTGTTCCTTTGAGCATCCCTTCTCGGGGTCTCGCCCAGCAGAACCCCACCTGGCAGCGATGGTGGCGGCTCTTGACTTTATTCCAGCCTTCCAGCCTCGGGGATGGTACCTGCCAAGATGGCTTCACGGTTGCCGTTGGAAACAGATGAGGCGATGTAAATGAACCAGTAACCAGAGTAAATAATAATTTTATTGAACATAGCCATGGACTTACTTATATACTTACTGATGGATGGATGGATGGATGGATGGGTGGATTGACTGGTCATGATGACTCGGAAAACTGCAGATATAAAAGCCATGGGGAGCACTGAAGCCCTGTTGTCATGGGAGGCGTGGGGAGAGGCCTGAGCCGAGAACCAAGAAACCCGGTTTAGTGGTGACTCATTTACAACTCCCTGTGTGACCTCCAGTTACCTCTCTGCCCTTTGGTGTTCTCATCGTTAGTATAACGTGTGGGTTCCCTACAAAATTCTGGGGAGGACCATCTCTGATGATAAATGTGAGGCATTCCATAAATTGCCAAGCTCTCTAAAAATGTTATTTTTTTCCAGTTATTATTTATTTATTTATTTATTTTTAAAGATTTTATATATTTATTTGACAGAGATAGAGACAGCCAGCGAGAGAGGGAACACAAGCAGGGGGAGTGGGAGAGGAAGAAGCAGGCTCATAGCAGAGGAGCCTGATGTGGGGCTCGATCCCATAACGCCGGGAGCACGCCCTGAGCCGAAGGCAGACACCTGACCACTGTGCCACCCAGGTGCCCCTCCAGTTATTATTTAATTTGCATTTTATCATCAGTTCCCCACAAACCACCCGTGACACAGGGGAGTGGCATCTCCGAGTTCAGAAGATCCCAAAGACGTCCTCCCACACCGCTGATGCTAGCATTGCTCGAGGCGGTCCTTTCCAGGCCGCCCAGCCACAGTCCTGTAAAGATAAGCCCAAGTGGGCAAAGTGCCCACGGGAGCCAGGAGTCCAGACGCCCAGAGTGACATCGAGTCAAACCGTCTCTAGTGGAAATGTCCCCCATGACTCCAGCTCCCTCTCCACTCGGGGGTTCTTAGTCACCACCCATTCATTCTTTCTTAGTATAGTAGTGCTGTTGTGTCCATTTCATGTTAGTGTCAGTGCCCTCAGCTCTTCCCAGAATCAGGTGGGTCAGAACCATGTTCATGTGGGGAGCCACCAAGGCTTGGGGGGGTGTGGGCTGAACCATGTCTCCCCCCAAAAAACATGTTGAAGTCCTAACCCCCAGTGTCCCTGAATGTGAACCTATTTGGAAATACGGTCATACTAGAGTAGGGTGGGGCCTAATCCAATAGGACTGGTGTTTTTATAAGCGGAGGCCACACAGGGAGAAGGCCGAGGAGGACGCAGACGGAGGCTGCGGTTTCAGCTGCAAGCCAGGGAAGGCCAAGGGTGGCCAGTGACCTCAGAAGCTAAGAGAAAGGGCGGGAGCAGCTTCTCCCCTGGAGACTTCAAGACAACACGGCCCTGCCACAACTTGATCTCCAAATGTAGCCTCTAGAACTGGGAGAAAGGAGGTTTCTATGGTTTGAAACTCTCTGGTTTATGGTAGTTTGTCAGGTAGCCCGAGGAGATGAATGCTGTCGGGGAACGGAGGGCTCTGATTTCCACCCCTGACTCAACTGCCCACACTGGCCATGCCTCCTTGGCCCGGTCTCTGGACCTCAGATTTCCCATCTGTAAAAAAGAGGGAGTTGTGTTGGATCAGCATTTGCCAATTTTGTTGATAATTAGGATTACTTGCGATACTTATTAAAATCATAGCTTATGAGACCTTTCCTCTGGATTTTCAGAGTCAGTGGGTCTGGGCCAGGGCCAGAAATCTATGTTTTTGAGAAACTCTAGGTGGGAGCAATGACTAGCATCTTGCTGTCCCTGCCCTCACTGGTGTTCCAGGCTTCTCAAGGGTCAAGCTTTGTCCCTTGACCCCATGTGCTCTGTTGCAAGCCTACCGTGGATGGTGCGTGTTTTCTTCTAGATTGCAAGCCCAAGAGGGCAGAACCGTGTCTGTCTCACAGCCAGCGAGCGTGCCTAGGAATCGTGCACTGTAAGAAGGGGTGAATCATCTTTCCTGCACATGTCCTGCTCCGGGATGTGTGATTAAGGACCTTGCAAGCTCTTGTTCTCAAGCTCTCAGATGTGCCTCCCTGCCGCCAGTCTGGCCCCGTCCCTGACTCCAGTCCACCCTCTGTGCTCTTTCAGGGGAGCACATCCTACAGATGCAGTCCTAAGTCACTTGATCCTGTGGAGTGAGTTCTGTGATTCTTCCCATTTTACAGATAGGGTAAAAAAAAACTGAGGCTTCCAGAGGTCGAGTGACTTGCTCAAGGTCACAGAGCCAGTGCAGAGCTGTGGTTTGAACTTGGGGGTCCAGTGTCAGCCCTTGAATCCCTCCATCACACCACTGTCTCTCCGCTCAGTCAACCCTGTGCCAATAGGATCCCGTCCAAGCAACTAGACCAGCCCATCTTTCGCCCCACTTCTCTCTCTGGAAAGATCTGTCACTCTCCTCACCCACTCATTGTACTCTGGTCGCTCCTCCCCCTGTTGGCCCTTCTCCCTGGGCTGCTCTGCTGTTGGAAACTCCTTTCCTTCATACCCAGAGAGCTGCCCGTCTGGGGTGTGTGGCCGTCATAGCACACATGTTGTGACCATTGTAACTCACCCACCAGCCTCGAGCCCTCCCTTCCTTCATGTCTTTGCTCACGTATTACCTTCCCGGTGAGGGCTTCCAGAACCATCTTTTAAAAATTTGCAATGTCCCACCCAACAGCCCTCTATACCCCTTTCTTTATGTTTTTCCATGGCACCCATCCCAATCTAGTAAACTATCGTTTAATCACACGTGTGGTCTACCCTCTGTCTCCCTTCCCGAGCACACAAGCTCCATGAGGACAGGCAGTTTTGCTGTGTGATTTCATGGCATCCTCCCCAGTGCCTGGGACGGGGCCTGGACCGCCGAATAGTGAAGGAGTGCGTTCCGCGCAACTGTGCGTTTCTCTCCCTCCTACGAGTGGAGCGCCTCTCAGGAGGGACTTTCTCTGATTCATTTCTGTGCCTCCAGCAACTAACAGATGGCCTGGCTCTTAGTGCGACCTCAGGAAGCCTGGGGTGAATAAATGAAGGCGGAAGTGAATGAACGAATGGATGAATGAGCAGGTGGATTTCTTTTCCAGAGTTTGCTTGGCCAAATGCCGCGAGCAAGTGTCTGTAGCCCACCTGTGGCTGCTCCTTGGGGTGGAATGCGCCCCAATACCACCTCTAGGACGTTTGCAGCCCCAGGAGGTCACTCTGGGTTGTACATGTTGAACAGAGCGATCGAGTCCAGCCAGCCCGGGCAAAGCCGTGCCATCAGCTGGGGTGACAGTCTCGCCAGCGCCCCTCCCTTGCTCTGCCGCTTTCCCCTTCCCTGAAGGGCGAACTGGGCTTCCCGCCACTTTGTGAGAGAAACTGGCCTCCTCACCCCGACCCCTCAGAGGAAGTGCTTCTGCTTGCTCAGCGGTCCCCAGCAGGTGCTTCTCAGGGAACAGAGAGAAGGAAAGGGACAGCAGCTCCAGGTGGCCATCCGCTCCCCGCTCCCTGCGCCTTCCCTGGCTTTTTTCTCCCCGTCCTCTTGCTCCCACCCAAGCCTCGGCACACACAGGAGAGCGACGGTCCGCCTCGGAAAGCTAAGGCGCTTGCGGGTGTCCCCTCCAGGTTCACTGCTGCTTCTCCACCCTGAGCGCTGTCACAAGCCGGGAAAGGACTGCTTGTTGGCTGGAAGCCAGGTGAATGAGGGAGTCTGGCCAAGCTGGAGCTCACAGTCGGGGCCCCCGTGGAGCAAACAAGGCCCTCTCTTGCTGCGGAAGCCACGTGGCTTTCCCTTTCCTGGGTGCAGGGATGTGGACCATGGGGGCGTCCCTGGAGCAGGGGGAGTCTTCACTGCTTTGGGCAGAGGGTGAGCCCGAAAGCTCCAGGCACAACTCAGAGGCTGTGCGGCCCGGCCAGGAAGGTAGGGCCAGCAGCCAGGGCTCCAAGGTCAAGGGGATCTCAGACCTTCATCAATCTGGCTGGGAGGAAGTGCCTATAATCTTAGCCTTCAAGGTAAGAGCCAGGAGACAGATTCAGAAAGAACATACAATTCGAAAGAACCCACAGATTCTCTTCATTTTTTTTTCCTATTTATGCTTGCTTAAAAGTTAGCTCATTGGCTTAATTCATTCTTTCCTTCAAGAAGCAAAATGGCTCTATTCATTGATCTATTCATTCCTTTAAGTAGCATATTGATTTCCTCCCATTCATCCTTCTGCTAATTAATTAATTAGCGAATTAATGAATTAAAAATATTTATCAAGCGCCACATTTCAGACTGTATTCTAGGTGCCAGGCACAGCAGTAAACATGACTAGGTGGCTGGGCTAGGGTTTCAGGAGGAAACTGAACCCACTCCAGACAAGTCAAGTGACTTACAGAGGTGTGGGTGGGGGTAAAAGAACAGATGAAGAATGGCCAGTCTCCCAGTGACAGCGAGGAGCCATTACCGCTGGCCTTGAGGGCAAGGGAAGGAAGTGGCATTGAGAAGGGAGGGGTGGAGGAGGGCCACCTGCTGACACCTGCACTTAGGGACTTGGGGACCAGACAGCTATTGCCAGAGAGGCTGAACTGGCAGCGGGGGAGGGGGTAGCAGGGAAGAAGCGCCCACCTTGTCTTCCCACCCTTCGTTTTCCTGCCCACACCTCTCTTGGGCGGACAGTTGGTTGCAAGGGAGTCAGCCAATGCCATCCCTCAGGCCGGCTCCCCAGGGAAAGATCAGGACAGGGAAGGTGGGGACTGGAGCCAGGGAGGCAAGGAGAGTGACCAGCACAAGACCCAATGCCAGCTGGGCTACACGTGTATTCTAGCTGGGGGACAGAGATCAGCAAACAGGTAAACATCCAGCAAAGGGTGGTCGGTACCACGCCGAAGGAAAACCAGGGCGGGAGAGATGGAGGTCAGGGGGTGACTAATTACAAGCTTGCATTTCATATCAGGGTGTCGGGGGGCCCTCTCCAATGGGTCCTATCGGAGCGGAGGCCAGAGGGAAGTAAGCGGCGAGTCCTTTGCAGATCTGGGGGAGGCCGTTGCGGGCAGGGGAACAGCAGGCACAAAAGACTCTGAGACAAGAGCGTATTAGAACCACTCAAGAGCACCAAGGGACCCAGCTGACCAGAGTGGAGGGGTAGGGGGAAGGAAATGGGGGGGACAGCGTCATCGGGGTCAGAGGCCCTAGCGCTTGCTAAGGCTTGAGAACATAACCCTGAGCTGAGAGGGTCTGGAGCCATCGGGAGGGGCATTTTCTGAGCATGGGAGGGAGGAGCTCCAACCTCCACTATAAAGAGCACTTAGCTGCTCTGTGGGGAAGTGGGGGGCGGGGGCAGGGCAGGGGCAGGGAGAGCAGGCAGAATGCCATGGCACTGGTTCCTCCCAGAGGTGCCAAGACGGCTTGGAGGAGGGCTGAAGAGCAGGAACCGATGGGAGGCGGTTGGATTCTGGATCGTGAGGCGGGGAGTGGACAGCAGGTAGGACCACAGTGCCACTCACCGGGACAGGAGGACTGTGGAGGAGCTGGTTTGGGGAGGGAAGGTGGTAGGCTGCGGGCCTTGGTGAGTTCGAGATGCTGGTTATTCATTCGAGTTTGCCAGCTGAGCGCCGCCCAAGGGGCCCGCCCTGGCCGCAGACACATGACTCCCTCCAAGTGCTTGCTCGGCTCAGAACTGACCTGGCCACTTCATCGGCTTTATTGGGTCACCCTAACTCTGAGGTTCCTTTGAGTACCCAAGTGCCGATGTCACGTGGGCTGGCCTGGAACGCGGGACACCTGGGCTGGGATGGAACCGTGAGAGTCGTCAGCACGCGGGTGGGATCAGAGCCACCCACGAAGCCGGTGCAGAGTGAACAGGGCAAGGGGGAGGAGGCGGCCCCAAGGAAGAATGTGTGGAAGGCGGCCAGAGAGACGGGAGAGAACCCCGCAGCTGTTCAGATGAGCGCTTCCGAGTGTCAGGAAGATCCAGGCCAACTGGCATCGGGCCCACAGCCCTTCCTTTGACACCTAAGGGCCACACGCTGAGTCTCCCTGGAGAGCACAAATTCCCTGGACCTGCTCGGGGCGTCAGAGCCGGCTCCGTTCTTGTTTGTCAACTCTGGTCAAGCTGAACAAGAACCTGGGAGAAACTTGAATGAACAGCTAAGTATAAATATTTACTTGGACCCTCTGAATTTCAGAAATGGTTGACTTATAAGTGATAAAATGGGTACAATTGACAAGGCTTTGCCAGGGGCTGAGGATTAGGTCCATACATTATTAATCCCGTCACGGGGACACGCTGTCGTGTTTACGTGTTTACGGTGCAGGCAAGGAGGCTGAGCTTAAGGCGGGTAACTGAATTGCTTCAGGTTACCCGGCGGGCTGGGGGCGGTCCCTGTGGGTGCCAGAGCCTTGCTCGGCCGGCCGAAACCAAACTCAAGAGCCAGGAGGAGGGTCTGAATCTTCAGACATTCCACTCCAATTTTTTCTTTTCTTAAAGTTGATATTTCGAACTTACTTCAAAACCGTGATTAAAGCAAGCAGAGGTCTGCCCATGCTTCTCCTTAAGGGCTTGTGAGGTCAGAGTCAGAGTTCCATGAGGGCTCCTGTCAGACCCAAAATGATACCCAAGCAGGCCATAGGCATCCACGGAGAGACTGTGCATCCAGGTTCTGGAAACAGGCAGAAAATGTGGGCAGCAGGGCACTGAGTGCTGTTGCCACCAGACTCTCGCTAGACAGTGCTTCACTACCTCGGTGGCACCCACGGCTCTCAGTCAGACTCGGGGCCCAGTGCTGGTGGGACCCCCTGGCAGCCAGTCTAGGCTGAGCACTCTTGCCAGAATTTTCTGAGAGCAAGAGAGAGCTCAGCGGGCACTGTGGCTTCTCTGATCAGTTTGTCACAAATATGCATGAAGGGCCTACTATGTGCTGGACTCTGTTCTGGGCTCTGGGATGACAGCAGTGATGAGAGACAGGTCCCCTCCCCACACCCCACCCCCATGGAGTTGCATTCTGCAGGGGAGAAAAGACAGGAGCCCCAAAACAGACAGACAAAAAAACTCAAACAGAACGTCAGGTTTTAAGTACGCTGAAGAAAATAAAAGGTACTGAAAGAGAGAGAAAGAGGGAAGGTGGGAGAGAGAAGGAGAGGGACCGGACTGGGAGAAGGAGGAGGAGTCAGAAAGGGAGGAACGGAGAGACAGACAGGCAGACAGGCTGACTGGGGGTCGGGTGGGTTTGGTTGAGTCAGGGAGGTGACGGAAGGCCTTTCGAAGGCGATGTGCGAGATAAGTTACCTGCGGAACAAGAATGAAGCAGCCCTACGGTAGTTTGGGGACGGATCTCTGGGCAGAAGGAGCAGCCGGTCCAAAGGCCCCAAGATGGCAGAATCTGGGTGTTCGGGAGGAAGGGAGAAGGCCTGGGTGAGGGGTGTGTGGAGGCCGAAGGAGAGAGCAGAGTGAAAAGCTGGAGAGGCAGACGTGGGCTTGTCACCGGGGGCCTTCGCGACCTTCTTAAGTCCCGAAGCTGGAACCCAGGTCGGGAGGGGCCTACCCCTCGTTCTTCTGGTGCCACTTGGGTGAACGAGGAGGAGGGTCTGACTCTGGGCACAGGGAACGGCACGTCAGGACTTGTTCTAGGAAAGTCACCGGAGGCTGTAAGCCGAGTGGGTCCCGAGGGCTGGGTGTTTGCAGAGGATGTCGCTTTGGCCACCGCTGGATGGCGAGCAGCTGTGGACGCGGGGGGGCGGGGGGGTGAGCCGGGAAGCTCTCTGGAGGCTGTGCAGGCAGGGTCTGGGGACAGATGTGCCATCTGCCCGGGATATAACTGGGGGCCAAGGTGGTGAGAGTTGTCGTGATTCGGACAGGCACCAGGAGGGAATTCAGAGGGAGGAAGGAGTCTGCTTTTTGGCCTGGAGACTGGGAGGGGGCTGGATGAGGCGGGAGGCCTGACAAAAGAGGGGATTTGGGCAGGGGTATCAGAAGTTCAGTTTGCATACGGGTGGGCTGAAGGCTGGGGGCGAGTCTGGGTGAGGTCGACCAGGACGAGAGTGTGGGCGGAGCAGAGAGGAGGCCTTGGCAAAGGCTGAGTCCTGGGGGAGCCTCTAGTCTCAGCGGCCTTGCGGGGAGGGAGGAGCCGCTGAGGGAAAACCGGGCCAGCGTGTTGACCAGAAGACAGGACAAGGAAGTTTCTAGAAGGAGCCAGAAGGAAGAGGAGTGGTCACCTTCATGAAAGCTGCTGGGAGGTCACAGGGAATTGACTAGTGACTTTGGATGATTGATGTTCTCAGTAAGAGCAGCTTGAGCCCTGTGACGGGTCTAAACCCTCCGCTGAAGCCGAAGAAGGAAGGGCAGCCAGTGAACCCCTGGGACAGTTGAGCTGCGACAGAGCAAGGAAATGGGGGATAACAGAAGGTCATGGGGTCAAAGGAAGTTTTTTTTTCTAATTGAGGTGAACTTAACATAAAATTAACCATTTTCTACATTCACAGTGTTCTGCCACCACCAGCTCTGTCTAGCTCCCCCAAAACACTCATCTCCCCCCAAACAAGCCCATCAAACACTGGCTTCCCACCGGCCCCTCCCCCAGTCTGCTTTCAGCCTCTGTGGGGCTGCGTTTTCTGCACGTTCCATCTAAGCGGAGTCATGAAACAGGTGACTGTGTCCAGCTTTTTCGCCTCAGTGTAAGGTTTTCGAGGTTCTTCTGCACGGTAAGCCGGTATCCGGACTTCATTCCTTTCTGAATGCTAATCCAGGTGCGGACAGACCACAACTGTGTATCCATTCATTAGCTAATGGACACTGGGACTCTTTCCACATTTTAACTACTGTAAATAGCACGGCTGTGAGCATTCGAGAACAAGCTCTGTTTGAACACCTGTTTTCAATTCCCTTGGGTTTATACCCAGGACCGGTGTTGCTGGGTCCCAAGGTAATTGTGTGTGTGCTCTTTGAGAAACCATCAAACTGCTTCCCACAGTCACTGCTGCGGCTGACACCCCCAGTGGCAGTGTAGGAGGGCTCTAGTTTCTCCACATCCTCGCCAATGCTTCTAGATTAATTAATTTATTTGAGAGAGTTGGGGGGAGAGGCAGAGAGAGAGAGAGATGGAGGAGAAAACTCCCTGCTGACCGTGGAGCCTGACACGGGGCTCGATCTCACAACCGTGAGATCAGGACCTGAGCTGAAACCAAGAGTCAGATGCCCAACTGACTGAGCCACCCAGGTGCCCCCTCCCCAATACTTCTTAGTTTAGATTTTGTTTTTTAGTTAGTGATGTTAAGACACCTTTGTATATAGCCTAGAAAGATCCAGTGGAGGAGAAATTGATGACGCTGAAAGGAAATGGGAAGACCCTGGAGAAGGTGAGAGGGGTGTGCCCACAAGACCCACAATGGCAGACCCTCCAAAGTGAGAAGTCTTTTTGGATGCTGCAGGGCCAAAGAGAGAGAGAGAGAGAGATGTGTCTGACACCAGGGTACTGAGGCTCACTCTGACGGGCTTGTCATCTCTGGTGAGGGGCTTCCCCTCCAGAGCAGCAGTGAACAGAGGGTAGGCGGGGGGGTGGTGGTGGAATGGGTGGTCTTGCTTTAAATGTCAATTCTCATCCACAAGTCATGGTGCTTTAGGCAAGCAGGGTGACCTCGGGAACCCCAGGATACTCGGCCACAGAATGGAGCTAACAAACACTTAGTGGCTGCTCTTAGGATTAAATGAGGCTGTGCCTAACCAGTGCCTGGCACACAGTAGGTGCTTACTAAATGCAGGTCCCTTCCGTTGGCTCATCTGTCTGACCTGATTGTAAATTACCCAATGGAAGTAATAGATTTACCCTTCTCTGCAGCCTTCTCAGCGTCTAGCACTATGTGGGCCATGCAGTTGGTGCTCCATAAATACTTGAAAAAGAATAAACAAACAAGAGTAAAAATAATGATCAACAAAGAGACTCCCCAAAACAATAGCAACACTGGGTGCTCTACACAGCAGGCAATTCGAAGGGCAGCATCTCGTTTGGTCTGTACAACGTGACCCTGAGATGAGCACTCCCTTATCCCCACCTTGCAGACAGGTGACTCGTCCCGTGTGACGTGGCTGGGGAGTGGCAGGCTGGGATTCCAAGTCTGACATCAAATCCCAGCCTCTTAGTCATCATGTTATACTAACAATCCAGATGTTGCTAAACCAATGGTTGAATAATCCTGGCATTGAGAATGATCTCCTGCAGCTAAAATGATGTCAAGAGAGAGGTCGGGTGACTGGGGAAAGAAAGGGCTGGGCACCAGCTGGATAATTGCAGACGCTTTGAAAAGTCTGGGGGAGCGATCGCACTGTCCAGGTGTGCCTGCATTTCCTTACACACAGCTGAAATCACCCCGGGCCCAGGAATGTCATCTTCCTGGTGTGCAGGTTGTGTCAGTCATCGGAGGTTGGTTAGTAAAAACACCTGCGGTAGACGCTTCGCAAGGATCAGGTGATTTCTTCCTGCTCTCCAGCCCACCCTTTTGTAAACCTCAAGGTTGAGGGGCGCCTGGGTGGCACAGCGGTTAAGCGTCTGCCTTCGGCTCAGGGCGTGATCCCGGCGTTATGGGATCGAGCCCCACATCAGGCTCTTCCGCTATGAGCCTGCTTCTTCCTCTCCCACTCCCCCTGCTTGTGTTCCCTCTCTCGCTGGCTGTCTCTATCTCTGTCAAATAAATAAATAAAATCTTAAAAAAAAAAAACAAACTCAAGGTTGGGAAACTGGGGAAATGGAATTAGCCACGAGCAGGTTGCCTGGGTGCTCTGAACTGACGCCAAGGGAATTGGATGGGCTTTCCCAGGTTCCCCAAATGGTGCTATCTCCCAGGACCTAAGCACATGCCTGAACCAGGCAGAGTCCTTTTTCCATGCTGGCTGGGACTCCCAGGAGCCCATCTTCACTTCCCATGCCCTCGGCTCTCTCTGTGCACTGGTCAGGAGGAGGCTGTGGGTGCCCTTGGCTGACCTTGGATCTTGCCCCATGCTGCCCAGCCACGCTCTTGGATTCCTCACCTATGTCCCTCGCCTCTCTGCACCACTCCAGACCTCCATTTATCTCAGAGTCCTGAAAACAGAGTGGGATTTGCACGTGGGCACCTCTTTTGTGCTAGAGGAACAGGGCAGGAGGACACTGTGACGTTCCTAGAGTAATGACAGCAATGCCCACGGGTACAGCGTCTCCGAGGCGATGGCTCTCACGTATCTCTCATTGGGCTGATTGCACTCCTAGAGCAACAGAGTAGCAAGCGTAAACCCTTCGTCCTGCGCCTTTGCACCTAGGACCCGATCTCCATGCATCCATCTGTGTCCTGTTTTACAGCTGTTGCCCTCGCCACCGTCCGGGCGGGCTGGTCCCGCGCTAGCCACACCCTCATGTTAGCAAGAAGCCCTCCAACACCCAGGAAGGTCTGTCCAATAATCCGCGGTGGCTTCAAGGGAATGCCTCTACCTTTGACTCTGGTCCAGAACTTGACTCTCACCCGGCAGGTTTTTGATCAACTGAGCTAGCCTCAGTTGTGCGCTGTTAATCATTTATCTCTCGCTCGTGGAGACAGGCTTCAAGGGATGTTTACAGTAACAGCTGGATGCTGTTTAATTGTTAATGCTGCTTGCTTTCACAATTTCCCAGGCTTAGATGGGATTATATGGGGAACTGAGCTACCTCTGAAGCATGTGCTCTTCGCTCTTCAGACTGTAACAGGCAAGGGAAGCTCCCGGAACCAGCTGAGTTGCATCGGCTTTGGGGATGTTTTCAAGAGTCTGTGAGACTCTGGCCGAGCACCTGGAATAAGGGAATTGAAAAGTGAGGGATCTGAAAATCAATTCGGTGACGATGAAGTGAGGATATGCACATGACGTGCTTCACATGGTGTTTGATAAATGCTAACATAAAGATGAAATTGGTTATGAGTGATTATGGCTGAGGCTGCTAATCCAGTAATCTCCTTCTGCCTGCCCCCTTCCTCCAGCCCTCTCCTCTCTTTTTCTTTCTCTCCTTCTCTCTCTCTCTCTCTCTCAAGGCTGCTCTATTTTCCACATTCCTTTTCAATATGCTGTTTTAGGGTTCGCGTTAGCTCTGTGCCAAAGTCAGCAGAAACTTCACCCTGAAACTTAAGAATAAAGTCACAGCCAAGGATTACTCAATCAAAATCTGGGGGGAGTAGGAAGTATGTGGCATTTCCCGTGGCGAGCTGCCAGCCAGGGGCTGGACGGCACACAAGGCCGCAGCTGCAGGCGTTTGGAAGGAG
This sequence comes from Ursus maritimus, assembly GCF_017311325.1. NCBI lineage: Eukaryota > Metazoa > Chordata > Mammalia > Carnivora > Ursidae > Ursus > Ursus maritimus. Next base: position 75,529,599 of record NW_024426996.1, read on the forward strand.
GTGGCCTCCAGCTTGGGGGAGCCAGCCCTGAGAGCACGGGTTCATCAGTGCTGTCTGTGCTGTTCTGTGGTGTCCTGATGTGAGCCGTGCCTTTCCTTTGCCTCCGTCCGTGCTCCCACCCAACACAGGCTTGCGAGCGACGATGCGACTTGACGCTGTCTTAGGCTCAGACGCACCCTGTGTGACAGGTAGGGCGGGTAATGATACTTCTCCAAGGCTTGCTTACTTCATTTGCAACGTGGCTGGCCATCGCGATTGACACGTGGTGCCCATGAAAGTTCTAGTCTCAGTAGCAGAGGCGGTTTTCTCAATATTTAACCCCAGGTAGGCTGAGGCTGGGCGGGGGGCAATCAGATCGCTAGGACCAGAGTCGGGTGCTCCGCAGGGTAGGCGTTAACCCTATAGTTGCTGGGTGAGGCAGGTGGGCACCCTGGGGACTGGGGACGGGGCTGTTCCCCAATGGGTGTGGTGCAGTTCGAACTTTAAAGGGCTAGCACAGCCACACTAGTGGACACTTTTTGTATTCTTACTGCAGATTGAAAAGACAGGCAGCTAGCGGTTTTAGAACCTCATGCCCAGAGCTCGTATTTACGCTACATTCTAGTTATTCATTATTCTATGTAAGCTTTCGAGAATTATTTTGAGGCAGTGTAGGGCTCTCTATTCATATGCCAAGTGGTTCCCCCTCCTTTTTTCTCGTAACCAGTTCTAAGACACTGTCTTGGAATGGTGTTCCAGAACGACCCTGACAAATGAATGCCTCATCTGTGCTCCACAGGGACCATTCAGTGGGAGTCTGGTGATGCTGGTGACCATTTGGCATTTATTATGTGCTTCATATGCACGGACTCACTTGATCTAAGCCCTGTGAGATATGTCCTGTTGTTCTTCCTCACTTGACATATAAAGAAACAGAGGTACAGAGAGGTTAAGCAACTTGCCCCAAGTCACACAGCTAGTGAGCTATAGAGCTGGGGTTTGAACTCATGGCTCTGTGCGGCCTGGGGTGCACGCTGTCTGCACCTGGCCTTGTGCCATGCTGGGGCATCTTCCCACCTGGGACATGATGTCTCAGGGACAATGAGGTCATTGTGAGCTCTGTGGTGGTCTCTGTAGGGTGAGGCACAGAGTCTCACCTTCAAGGCTCACCTCCTCTGCACGACTGTCTGTTCCTTCTGGAAAAACTGAATCACTTCCTTCTGTGCATGGGAAGAAGGAAAGGCATTCTAGGCTGAGGGGCAGCCAAAGGACCATGAGAATGGCCTGAAAAGGGAGGTCCAGTGGGCTGGAGTGTCCCTGGGTATGTGTGCTGGGATGAGACAGGCAGGGTCCCTCAGAGGAGGGCCTCGGATGTCCCCCTCCAGTGCTGGCCATGGAAGTTCACCAACCAATGTTCCCCATCAGGCCGGCTCAAACGACTTCTGTATCTCAGAACCCATCATCCTATCTGAGCTACATATTCTTCCAGAATTGCACTTTTTATGTCTACTTGGCTCCTTGGCACATTAATTAAAATTTTCTTAAATTTAAAGCAATTTTTTTAAACTTGCTTTTCCAGTTATAGAAGTGGGTTTTTTTTGGTTTATGGTTTTTCTGGTTTTGTGTGTGTGTGTGTGTGTCAAAAATTGGAAAAGCATAGGAAAACAAACCAGACAAAAATGGGCTAAAATACCACGGCCAAGTAGAAACTGCTGTTCTGTGTTGCTACTTCCAGGGAGTCTATTTTCACTGCCCATAAGTGTGTGATGTGTCCTCTGCTCACCTCGGCAGCCCAGGCTCCTGCCGCTCGCCTGCCCTGTGCTGGGCCAGGCCCCTCGCCTTCCCCGGGCTCTGGGAGCCCTCTGTACGCTCTTCCCAAATGGGCTCTTCCCCTAAAATAGGGAGGTTCCATGAGGGCAGGGCAAAATCTGTCTTGCTCTGACCTGGGTATTGCGGGCTTAACGAATAGTTGTGGAATAAATAACTTTATGTATCAACGTTTAAAAAAATCTTAATTTTATATGAAAAAACACACGGGCATAGTTTAAGTCCTTATATCACATAATAGCGTGGATTCGTTAGTACGTACATGTATGTTTAATGCTAATAGACATGCTTTTATCGGTCTTTCTCTGTCAAGTAAGATGAGCATTTCCCCATGACGTTAAATATTCTTTAACATAGTTTTCAAATGCTACATGAGTTTCCATATATGGATGCACTATAACTTATCTAAATTTTCCTGCTAGATAGTTTTTCTACTGTGAATACCATTTGTGAACAATCTCAGCTGAAATCTGTGCCCTTTCTTTATTACTGCTTTTGGATAACTTTCTATAAATGGAGTAGCTGGGCCAAAGGGCCTACATATTTTTATGGTTCCAGAAACTTATTTCCGCCCTCCAAAACACCTGCACATTTCTCTCCTTCTGTCCTGCCAGTGATTTCGGTTACAATTTTGGCGACTGTTTCCGATTTGACAGGGAAGATTGGTACTTCGTTTAATCTGTATCACTTTTATTTTCATGTCTTGGGGACAGAAATTTTGGTGTTTCCGAGATCTTCCCGCCATAAGAATGACCATCTGAATGAGAATGTTCGAATGTTCGGGGGAGGGGCCTGTGTTTAATAAGCAACATGGCAAGTGTGGGAGACACAGATGTCCGGCACCCCCATCCCGCACGCTGCAGATGGGGACACTGAGGCCAGACGGGAGCAGGGAGACGCCTCGGTCTCCAGGGGAGCTGGGCACTGCCGTCCTGGTGTCCACACCAGCAACACCTCCATTTGGGGGCCACCTCCCCTGATTGCACATTGGTGACAGCAAGTCTCTAATGACTTCTTCCTTTTTTTCTCCTTCTCAGGAACAAGGAAACCCAGTCCAAAAATCTGAAAAATAAACCATGAAGTGCAGTGAAAAGAACTCCACAGATTCCAAAGAAAGAGATCTGGCGAGAAAGAAATTGGTCAGTCCTGGTTTCCTTATCTCTCCCTGTTCTGGTGACGCTGGGGCAGTCCGTCCCAGCCCCCTCGCCCTCCCAGGGAAATGTAGGTGGAGGCGAGATCAGGCCAAGAAGAGAGAGCAGGGGATAGAAGCAAAGGTGTGTGGGAAGTTGCCCTGTGAAGGGGAAAGCGTGTGCTACGAGGCACAGGCCACTGATCATATTGTATTTTGGTTGATGGTGACTCTACGGTCTGCTGGTAGCCTTTGGGACCTGGGGGGAAAGTGGTTTCCACTCCAAAGCTCATTTCGCAACAAGGGGACACGACTGTGTGAGCGATGACGTCATTGTCCTTGTGGATACACTGAAACCCATCCCCCGCCCCCCAGCAAGGCCTGGTCCACCTGCCCCAGAGAGGCTCTCACTCCTCAGGGATCCTGGCACCTTCTTTTAAACCAGACTCTAAAACCAAAGCCAGACAGCACCTGCTCTGTGTGGGGACTTTACCCGGGTCTCCCCTTTGGTTCTCTTGGCCACACCACAGTGAAGACATCACCACCCTCATTTTACAGGCGAGGAACTGTGGCTCACACAGGGATGAAGCCACTTGTCCAAGGCTACATAGCTAGTTTGCGGGGGAGTGGTCTTGAACCCTGGTCCCTTTGTGCCTCATCTCCTAGAACGTCTGCAGAAGAAAATATGTGCAGATTTTTAACAAACCTTATTTAGGCAGACAAAGATCCCCACAGGTGTATGTATCAAACTGCCCGAGAAATGTGGAACTGGCAGGTGGAGAGGGATGGTCCCCACCCTCAGGTGTGAAACAGAGGCTCAGGGAGGGTCCAGCCACCTCCTCAGGTCATCCAGGGATGAGGCAGAGTCACATGAAATAAACAGGCATTCCCTCCAAGGACACACTCCTACTGGAGTCAAGGCTCTGCCGTCCAGGCATTTGGTGTAACGCAGGAAGCGGTAGAGTCATCTCAATCATTCTGCTTAAATGATAGTCAATAACACCCCCCCCCCCTTTTTTCCTTTCCTGCCCTTTCCTGGTACAACGTTTTCATCTTGTCCAAGCTTCAGGACACCACCCAGAGGACAGTTTGAGTTCCGTCCCAGAAAGTATCTACCTGGCCCTTCCCTGAGCGAGGCGGGAAGAAAATTCTGGGAATCCAAAGAGGCTTGGGACACTGGGTTAGCTGCTCGGGCCACCATGACCGAGCACCACAAGCTGGGGGCGTAAACAACAGAGAGGTGCTTTCTCACGGTCCCGGAGGCCAGAGGCTGGAGGCTGGAGTCTGAGATCAAGGGTGTCAGCAAGGTTGATTCCCTCTGAGGCCTCTGTCCTTGGTGTGTAGACAGGCTGTCCTGTCCCCGTGTCCTCGCACGGACTTTCTTTTATGTGTGTCCTTGTCCCAAGGTCTTCTCATAAAGACACTAGTCATATTGGATTTGGGTCTACCCTCGTGACCTCATTTTACCCCACTCTCCTCTGTAAAGACCCTGTCCCCCAAAACAGTCACCTTCTGCGGTGCTGGGGGTTAATGCTTCACTGGATGAATCTGGGGAGGGGGACACAGTTCACTCTACAACAGACAGAGCCCCTGCCCTTGGTGAGCTCCGGTCCAGAGGGAAAGGCACACATGAGGCCCGACACTCGTAAGTAAGGATGGTCACAGCCAGTGCAGTTGTGAGCAGCGTATGGAACGCAGGGGGACAGAGAGGGCCCAGCGGAGCTCCTGGGGGGAGCTGGTGAGAGAGCGGCGGACCGACGGATGAGCAAAGCTATGGGTAGTCACGGCGAGCTGAGCAAGGACCAGGAGAACCTGGCAGAAGTAGGTTCTCGACAATAACGGTGGGTGGGTGTGTGCCTGCAGGAATAATGTCAGGAGAGGATGCTCGTGCCCCAGCCCCAGCACACCTGGGAACACCTGGCCAACGGCCACATCCTTGTTAGCGTTAATTTCCTCAGGGTCTGCCAGAGAGCACGGGCCGAGCAACGTGGGAGTGGCAGCAGCGGTCCCAACTTCACTTCCTCCCTGTGACGTCAGCCTAGCAGCTCCTCAGATGGCTGCTGGAGGACGGGTGACACCATGAGTGTGAACACATCTGGCTGAGGGCAAAGCAGTGTAGACGTGCTCCGTGAGCTGCAGGAGGAGGGTGCTCGGGTGATGGGAAGTCCCGGTGAACCGCCGTCTGGTCCAGGGAGGTGCAATGCATCATGTTTGTCACCGAGAGACCAAACCTGAGCACTGGAACGGGCCTTAGCAATCATCCAGGGACATCAGCCCGGCCCCAGCCCTCCCCTTCCACCGCTGAGGACACTAATTCCCCACAGGGGCCCAGATCTTTCTACACAGAGTACGCAGGATGGTACTTACTCAGAAAAGGTTGGGAGCGTTTGGGTCCAGATACGGCGCATTGTCCGGGGACGAGGTGATTTTAAAAATCCTACCGAGTATTCACTGTACCCTTGCTATAAACCGCCTGCTGTTTTCACGGTTCCACGTGCTTTTCAAGGATAAACTCGCGGAATCTTGCACAGGTCTATGAGGTGCTGACACTGTCATGCCCATGCTACAGATGAGGACACTGTGCCACAGAGAGGCCGAGGGACTGGCACGAGGGCTCGCAGGTCCTACGTGGCTGAGCGGAGGCTCGAACCCAGGCCAGCGCCACCCACTGAGCTGTGGCAACATGAAGGGACAGCTCCTACCACCTTCAGCAAGCTTTCCCAGAAAGTAGAGCTGTTCATTTTGTCACCCCGAAAAGCGCTGGGAATTTGAAACCGCTTACTGCCTGAAGGAAGGTAGCGCGGTTAACTCGGAGGCCACTCTCCAAGGAGCCGGAGCTCTGGCCTGGAGCTTGAGCGAGTCTGCTCTCAGGTTCGTGACTTTGGGCAAGTCACTGCTCCCCTCTGGGTTGGTTCAGCGCCGGCCTGGGAGAGAAGTTATGGACAGCCACTTCCACCAATAAGAGGAACTCTTCAGGCCAAGCACCGCCTCCATCCAGGCTGCGGGACCAAAAGGGAAAGTGAAGTCTGCACATGTCCAGTTTTAGCATCTGGGACAGCCCCTGGCGCAGGGCCGGAACCCGGGGCAGCCGCGGGCTGTGGGTCTCCTTCCACCCCTGGGATCTGCATCCGCTCTGGCTTCTGGCCTCTGAGCTCAGATTCAGCAGGGCTTGGGTCAGGGAGGTTGAGGCAAGAGGTGTGCAGGGACAGCTCTGACAGGGGCTCAAGTCCACACTCGGAGTCCGCCGCCGGCCTGTGGACATGCTGTGCTCAGACGGCAGGGCCTTTAACGCTTGCTGACTCTGGGAGCCTTCTCAGCACAGGGGTGTCCCAGACACAACCCCCCCAAAACACACACACGCTTCGCACTCAACCGTAGTTGCATGTTTGTGTTGACCTCCTGGGTCCTGGGGCCTATGAGTTTTCAACCCCAGTGGGAAGCACGGAACAATTTAAGAGAAGGAGGGGGGGGGGCAGATCGCTTGATTCAATTGGAGCTTTAGCGAGAACAGGTGAGACCCCCTGCTAGCGATGAGGAAGCCAGGGACGATACACGGAGGGGCCGGAGCTAAGGAGAGGGGGGAGGAAATGAGGATGAGCGTGAACACAAAGTCCCCATCAGGACGGCCCAGTGTGGTCCCCAAGACACAGGGAGGCAGCTGGCCTGTCCCCTTCCCTGCCCCTTCCCATATCTTCAGAGCCAGCCATGCTCAACCATTCTGCTCCCCCACCTCCCCGGGCATCTACGCCTGTGGGTCTTGGCTCTCCCACCCCACACCCCTTCTCTGCCTGCATATTCCCTGGGGCTTACTCAGGAATCACCTCTTCCAGAGAGTCTTCGGTGATCCAGCCCCAGTTTCAATGTCTGTGATCCACTAAACCTTGTTTGCTTGCTTCTTGTCTCGTTTTGTGGACTTGATGCCTCCCTGGCCTTCGAGGGGTTCTGCATTCCCCAAACATACCTTTGCCTGCTGGCCTCTGTCCCTGCGTTCTGCCGCTGGGAGCAAAGGGCCAAGGCACGCTGTCCTAAACCTGTCATGATTAAAGCCACTTCTCTGACATCTGGGGCCAATTGGCCACATGGTGAATGAATTCTGATGTCGAGTGTGCGTGGAGGGGTCTTGCCTCCTTCATGCTTTCCCTGAGCCAGCTCGGTGGGCAAGGAGGAGGTCTTCCCCGAGCCAACGCTGAGTGAGCAGGACAGGGTAGCGACCGAGTGGCAAGTCCTTTTTCTTCCAAACCCATTTGTTCTAGATCTGCAGGGCAGTCACGCCCACATCCAGCATGCTGCTCGGGGCCGTGTGTTTTCTGTTTGAGCCGCAGAATAACTACCGGACAGACAGTCCAGGTGGGATCAGTCTTCCGTTTTACACTCGTCAACGGGGTGACTCAGAGAAGCAAAGTGACTTGGCTAAGGCCGCAGTTAGAGAGGCAGGGTAGGGACCCCACCAGGCTTCTCCTGCCACCAGCGACGTTCCGTTCTGCTCCGATCCTCAGAGAGGCACCCTGGCCTTATGCCCAGTGCTCCCTCGCTGCACGCTGTTGGGAGGGAAAATCAAAGGTGCCAAAGGAAAAATCCGTGCCCTGGGTGGTGATTCCTGAGAAGGCAAGTTTCCCTTCCAGGACTCCTGGGTTGCTGCTATAACTGGGAACTGGGGGAAAGCCCATGGTGCCCGTTTCCTGTTCAGACAAAATAGAACTGCCGTATTTCCTGCTGGGCCCCCGCCCCCTTGTGGACTCTGCCTCCTGCTCAGAGATGCCCTGGCACGGCCCCCGGCCGGAGGAGCATGGCCTCCCGGGCTTGGGCTCGCACAGGGGCTGCAGAACGTGGCCGCACCCCGAGAGGGACACCGGGCAGGAGGACCAGAAAGGTAAACGCAGAAACCGGCCTCTGGACCCTGCCACAGGGCTCAGAGGCTCAGCGTGGGCGGCTGTGCTGCCTTCCTCCGCTGCCTGGAAGGCCTGGGGCCCCGGGTCATAGAAGCCTGCCGTGAGGGCCGGCATCCTGGTCCCCGTGACCTTGGCCATGGAGCTCCCGCCCTGGAGCTGCAGTTCTGGCAACAAGGCTGTGCTCCTGAAATGAGGCCGCGGCAGAGAGCTGCCTCGCACGTGCTGGGTGGTGTCCCCTTTTCCTTCCCCGCCCCCCACAGCTGGTACCCTCTGTCCCTGGGGCAGGTGATGCGAGGGGGTGGGCACCGGCTGGCCAAGCGGGGGCAGGGGCCCCAGGGAGAGGCTCCCACCTGCCCTTCTCTATCCTCTGATGGGTGCAGACAAGGGGACAGTGATCAGGGTTGGAAGCCAGGGGGCCGAGGGATAGAAGGCACCCGGGACGGCCCAGGGAGTCAGGAGGAGTGACATCTATGCTGAGACCCAGAGGATAAGGGACTATGGAGAATGGGAGTTTTGTCCAAAATGCAGTTTTATTCCTTCGGTGAATCCCGTGCAGTTCAGACCCCCCTTACTGCAGGGAAAGATTCTGGACCCACACCTGGCAATGTCCATCCCGGTGGCTTATCAACCTCCTTTCTCACCCCCATCCAATCACGAGCATTTCCCGAATACCTTCTCTGCGGCAGGCTTGGTTCCTGGAAGCAAGACCCCCACCCTCAAAAAGTAAGAGCCTTGCCCGCTCTCCAGCCTCTGCTGCTAACACTCACGGGTGCAGGTTAGCTCAGCATAACAGCCCAGGAGGTGGGGTTTGTTATCATCCCCATTTTCAGATAAGAACACTGAGTCACAGAGCAGCTATGCAACTGGTCCAGGTTATAGCCCTAAGTGGCAGAGCCCGGGGAAGGACACAGTTGAATCATAGAGAAGTGTCAACATGAGAAGGTGGAGCTTCCAGAAGAGCTTTCAGAGGAGGGGACGCGGTCATGGGTCTTGGATACAGAAGTCTCTAGAAGGGAGAATTCCGGGCGTACGTGGCCATACAGGCCAGGCCAAGAGAGACCTTGGCGCCTGCCCTGAGCAACAGCCATTCTGCACGGCTGGGCAAGGGGGAGAGCAGAAGGAGTAAACAGCCTTTCTGAACACGCCCTTTGTCCTCATCCAGCCACACAGCCCGTCCTCCACAACCTGGACAGCCAGTGCTGTTCTTAGATCCGTTGTCCAGCTGGGCAAGCTGAGACCCAGGAAGGTCAGGAAAGTGGCTCTGATTCCCACAGTTGAGTGCCCGGAACATCCCGTGCTAGAGGAGACTACGGAGGTGGGCAGAGCAGGGAACTGGCTATTGGGGTCCAGCTTTCCCTTCCAAACAGCATTTGACTGGTGCAGTTGCCGGAACTGTGGACCTTGTCTGTTTTGTTTGCCGCTGTATCCCTGGAGCTTGATCAGGGCCTGGCCCAAGAAGCACACACACGTTATGGAATAGCAGAGAAAGTGGCTTCCAAGAGCACCTGGGTCCCCTCCATCTGGAGACTGGCCCATAGTCCCCTGGCCAGCTTCGGATGGCAACCCCTCCCGCCTCCAGCTCCTGCCAGCTGGTCAGCTTTTGCCAAGTGGTCCAGATGCTTCCGCTCCGGGGCCCTGTCCTGATTGTGACCGTCCTTGGATGAGGCCAAAGGACAGGATTCCGTGGAGGCAGATGCCTCGTCCTCCGGGCTGAGCCCTGTATGTCTCTGCAGGTCCTTGGCCTGAGGCACTCACAGCGGCCTGCAGATTGAGTCTGGAACAGCACGTGCAGTGGTGCGTGTGTGTGCACGTAAGCGTGTGTGCACCTGTGCCGCTGTGAGCAGCCTCAGGCTCCTAGGCTCTGTTGCCAGACGGAGAGGCAGTGGGGGAGTGGCAGCATAGTGCAGCGGGAGGCTGCATGGGCTCCAGCCACCATCCCAGATGGCACCACAGACACCTCTGTGCCTGTTTCCTCACCCATAACATCAGGATCAAAACGCGTCTAAAGATTCCAATGAGAGAATAGCCAGAAAATGCTCTGAAAAATGCCTGGTCCGTCCCTCTTGTCAGCACCCGCCGCTACTGTTGGTGCCTGAGTTTGGCTTTGTTTTTTGCTGCTATGTGGTTCAGAAAGTCGCCAAACTCAGCTTATACAACAGTATGTGGCTGCTTACAGAGCACCTGCTAAGGACATTAGGTCTGCAAGTCACTGATCTGTTGCAGCAGGCAGAAGCAAACTGAGCTCCGGGGGCTGACCGAACCCATCCAGGGCACCTGCACAGGCAGGTGGACCTGGACAGGCAACTCACCTGCCAGCCGGCTCCAGGAGCTTGCGTTCTTGCCCTGGGGATTCTCTGGGACGGCCTCCCCAGACAAGGGGACAGCCCAGGTACGTCCTGTGGGCCCTAGCTCTGTGCCCGACTGCCAGATCTGACATGCTGTCCTCTCCTTTCCCAGGACTGGTCTTGCTCGCTCATTGTGGCCTCTCTCGTGGGTGCCTTTGGCTCATCCTTCCTCTACGGGTACAATCTGTCGGTGGTGAACGCCCCCACTCCGGTGAGTGCCCGGCGGCTGTGGAATGTGTCCAATAGAGGGCGCTGCGGCCACATGGAAATCTTCCAGTGTTTGTGCCTGGCCCGGATGGTACTGGATTCTGCAAACCTTTGCACGCTGGTTCTGTTCCAGACCTTTGCGGGAGGGTCTAGGAGAGGGATAGAGAGCATGAGACCAGCCCCCGCCCTCGAGGGGGAGATGAGAGACAAAGAAACAGACAATGTCACAACGTGGGGCAGTCAGTTCCTTGCTGGAGTGTCCTGGGAGAGTGCAGGGCAAGCAGAGGGGTCTTTGGAGGTCCCAGGGGCTGATCCTGATGGTCTTATTCCTGGGCATGGAATCCGAGGAGTCACAGAGAGACCTTAAGCATAGACATTTTCCTGATGTTCTTTTTGTGTTTATGGCTTCTAATCACAGCTAGAGGTCCCTTGGGTATCTGTTAAGATCCATCGTTGGCTTTTGTTTTCGTCTGGAATCAAGACATTAGGTATATCAATCAAGAAGAGGCTGTAAAGCAGCCCAAAGTGTTTATTTGGGGTCTTAGGGCTTGCAATGTGGGGGGCACAGAGAGGACCAAGGTTGAAATCGTGCTTGGAATTACGCCAGGGTGCAGTGCAGGCTTACAAAGGCAAAACCCACAGGGTTGGGTAACTTGTTTTGAAGGAATTGTGATCAGGTGCTAACAGGGCTTAACTGGCCACCTGATACAGGATTGCCTCTGTAGCTAACGGGTGTTACATTATCTCTATTTCAGTCCCGGTAGAGTTCTTCCAAGAGGCAATCAATGTGAATTGGCAAGTCGTAATTGACAAAAGTTGAAAGTTCAGGGTGTTCCCAGAATTGAAACAGTGGCCCATAGGCCCTGCTTCCTCAATATCCTCCCCACCCCATTTTGAGTAATTCTCTTAGAAATACTTCCCTTTTGGAATTTCCTTTTATAGGTGCAGTTCCCCCAGGCCCTCCTAACACCTCCCTGATTGTTTGCAAGTTTGGTTTGGTTCTGCCTACCTAGACTATTAGGTCTAGAGCTACCCATTCCGGGGTGTGCTGACTTCTGATTGACTTACCTCCACCCCTGGGGGTAGGGTGGATGAAAGGTATGAGGGCAGGCTTCCTGGAAGAGGTTATGCCTCAGCTTTGTCAAAGGTAGAGCAAAGGCACAGAGGCTTGAGATCTGTGAAATGTCTGCAGGAATGCAGGTGTGATGCGGTGGGAGCACAGAATGCCTTTTGGGGAGCCTAGGGCAGGTGCTAAAGGGGCAGACAGAAGCCAGGCTGTAGACCTTCCTGGAGGCTTTTTGGGCTTTTCCTCGTTTGGGGCCCAGCATCCCCACGTGCCAAACGCAAGGGAGGCTGGACCATCGGGTATCAAAGGGTTCCCAGGAGCCCTGGATTTCGCAGAGGTGCCTTTTTAAAATTCAGATGTCCTTCAACAGTCCCACAATATCTTTTATAGCTGGTTTGTCCAAATTAGGACAAAACAAAATCAGTGCCTATATATGCAACAGAAATACACGAAAATAATCACAACCCTGAAATTTAGATGTAGATGTTCATTAGTCTATTGCCTTACTTTTCTATGCATTTGAGAAGTTTTATAACATAATGTCCAAAATAATTACATCATTGCGTCTTTGCAAATGTGTCTATATATGCAAAAGAAGAGGGACATTTCCAAATCATGCTACTGAGCCCTGTCCTGTTCAGTATTGTCACCAACTATTTGGACAATAATATAGGAAGGATGTCTATTGCATTTCTCGGTTGATGAGCCGGAAGGAATAACGAATGTGTTAGGAAATGAAACATGTTAGAATCATGTGTCAGGACAGTTCTGATTTTTTTCTTTTTCTTTTTCTTTTTCTTTTTTTTTTTTTTTACTCTGTTAACTCTTGTGTATTTCAGGGGTTCTGTGTGAGTTCATCTGAAAACTGATTCTGATGCTAAGACCAGTTTGAAAGCCAGGAGCCTAGATGGCCTCCCCGAACTCTTGCAGTGGCTTTGACTTTGTCATTGTGACATCATCCTGACATGGGGATCTGAGCTGTCCATACTTGTCTTTAAAAGAAGATTAGATGTTGACACTCCTGCTTTATTTTGACAGTTCAGCAGAAACTCCAGCAGAGGGTGGAGAACCTTTGCCCTCATGGTTTGTGGAACAAAAGGCCCTGTGAAACTTGAACCCTGAATCCAATGATGTAGGTGGAAAAATAGAAGTTCACACCACAACTGTGGGAGCAAGAGGAGGGAGCAATTCTGTCATTCATCCGTTTAAAACTTGTTTTTAATTAATCAACTTTATTTTTAGAGCAGTTTTAAGGCAGGTCACAGTAAAATTGAGCAGAAAGTATGGAGAATCCCCCCATATCCCTTGTCCCCCCCCCCAATGTACTGCTTCCCCCACTATCAACATCTTGGACCAGAGAGGTACGTGAACCTGCTCGATTCATCATCATCACCCAAAGTCCAGGGGTTACATTTAAGGTTCACTCTTGGTGTTGTGTGTTCTAGGAGTTTTGACAAATTTAGAATGACAGGTACCCACCATTGTGGTATCTTACAAAACAGTTTCACTGCCCTAAAAATCCTCTGCTCTGCCTATTCCTTTTTCCCTCCCTACTAACCCCTGACAACCACTGATATTTTTTACTGTCTTCATAGTTTTGCTTTTCCAGAATGTCATCAGTTGGAATCATACATATGTGGCTTGTTTCACTCAGTATTATGCACTTAAGCTTCCGTCCTCCATGTCTGTACATGGCTCAAAAGCTCATTTGTTTTTTAACGCTGAATAATATTCCATTGTCTGAATGGACCGGTGTCTTGAACCACTCATCTGTGGAAGAACTTCTTTTTTTTTTTTTTTTTAAAGATTTTGTTTATTTATTCGACAGAGATAGAGACAGCCAGCGAGAGAGGGAACACAAGCATGGGGAGTGGGAGAGGAAGAAGCAGGCTCGTAGCGGAAGAGCCTGATGTGGGGCTCGATCCCATAACGCCAGGATCACGCCCTGAGCCGAAGGCAGACGCTTAACCGCTGTGCCACCCAGGCGCCCCTGTGGAAGGACTTCTTGATTGCATCTAAGTTTTGACAACTATGAATCAAGTTGCTATAAACATCCATGTGCAGGCTTTCGTGTGGACAGAAGTTTTCAATTCACTTGGGTAAAAATACCAAGGAGCACGATCGCTGAATCGCATGGGAAGAGTATGTTTAATTGTCTAAGAAACTGACAAACCGTCTTCCTAAGCGGCCGCACTGTTTTGCAGTCCCAGCAGCAATGGATGGAAGTTCCCATCGCTCCCCGTTCTCACCGGCATTTGGTGTCCTTAGTGCTTTGGATTTGGGACGTTCTTAGGTGTGTCCTGGTATCTCATTGTTTTAATTGTAATTCCCTAATGACATAGGATGTTGAATACCTTTTCTTCTGTTTTTTAAAAAGAGAGGAATATCTTTTCATATGTTCACATATCTTCTTGGTGAGATGTCTGTTCTGATCTTTTGCCCATTCTTTTATTGGATTGTTTCTGGCATCATGGTTGAGTTTTAAGGGTTCTTTGTGTATTTTGAACAACAGTTCTATATCAGGTGTGTCTTTTGCAAACATTTTCTCCCAGGCTGTGCTTTGTCTTCTCATTCTCTTGACATCATCTTTCCCAGAGCAGAAGTTTTTAATTTTATTGAAGTCCAGCTCGTCAATGATTCCTTTCATGGATTGTGCCTTTGGTGTTGTCTCTAGAAAGTCACCACCATACCCAAGGTCATCTAGATTTTCTTCTATGTTGTTTTTTAGGAGTTTTATAGTTCTGTGTTTTACATTTATGTCTGTGACCCATTTTGAGTTAATTTTTATGAAGGGTATAAAGTCTGTGTCTGGATTCTTTGTGTGTGTGTGTGTGTGTGTGCGTGTGCGTGTGCGTGTGTGTGTACTGTTCCAGTACCATTTGTTGAAAAGACCATCTTTATTGTGTTGCCTTTGCTCTTTTGCAAAGATCAGTTCCCTATATTAATGTGGGTCTATTTCTGGACTCCCTGTTCTGTTCTATTGACCTATTTGTCTGTTCTTGCACCAATACCACGCTGTCTTGATTACTGTAGCTTTGTCGAAAGTGGAAGTAGGATGGCATCGGTCCTCCATCTTTGTTCTCCTTCAACATTGAGTTGGCTATTCTGGGTCTTTTGTTTCTCCATATAAGATTTAGAATCAGTCTGTTGCTATCCACATAACTCATTAGCTTTATACCTAAATGTTTCATTTTCTTTAGTGCTAATGTAAATGGTAATATTTTTAATTTAAAACTCTATTTTTTCATTGCTGGTCTATAGGAAAGTGATTGACTTTTATATATTAATCTTGTTATCTTGCAACTGTGCTACAACAATCATTTCTTAGTGAAAAAGTTCTAGGAATTTTTTTGGTCAATTCTTTAAAATTTTCTACATAGATGACTATGTCATCTGTGAACAAAGACAGTTTTATTTCTTCTTTCTCAATATGTACATCTTTTATTTCCTCTTTGTTTTCCATTGCATTAGCTAGGACTTCCAGTATAATGCTTACTTTGAATTTAATTTGCTCTTCTTTTTCTAGTCTCCTATGACGGAAAATTATTGATTTTAAGTCTTTGATCTTTTCTAATATATTCATTCAATGCTATACATTTCCTTCTAAGCACTACTTTTGCTGCATCCCACAAATTATGATGAGTTATATTTTCATTTTCATTTAAATTGAGTCATTTTAAAATTTCTCTTGAGATTTCTTCTTTGATCCATGTGTTATTAGGAGCGATGTTGTTTAATCTTCAAGTATTTTGGGATTTTCTGGCTATATTCTGTTAGTGATTTCTATTTTAATTCTATTATGTACTGAGACCACACAGTGTATGATTTATATTCTCTTAAATTTGATAAAGTCTGTTTTATGGCCCAGGATGCGGTCTATCTTGTTGAATGTCTGTGTGAGCCTGAGAAGAATGTATATTCTGTTGTTGGATGAAGTAGACTATAGATGTCCATTGTATCCACTTGGTTGATGGTTGAGTTGTTGAGTTCAATTATGTCCTCACTGACTTTCTGCCTGCTGGATCTGTCCATTTCTGTCAGAGGGGTGTTTCAGTTTCTGACTATAATAATGATTCGTCTCTTTTTNTACAGTTCTATCAGCTTTTGCTTTATGTATTTTCATGCTCTGTTATTAGGCACATACACATTAAGCCTTGTTATATTTTCTTGGAGTATTGGTCCCTTTATCAGTTTGCAATGCCCCTCTTTTTCCCTGTTAACTCTCCCTGCCAAGTATCTCCTGTCTGAAATTAATATAGTTATTACTGCTTTCCTTTGATTCATTCATGTCCTTTGATTCTCCTTCCCTGTACTTTTAATCTGTATGTGTCTTTATGTTTAAGTGAGTTTCTTGTAGACAACACATAGCTCGGCCTTGTTTTTTGACCCACTTTCACAATCTGTCTTTTAATTGCCATATTTAGTCCATTGACACTTAAGGAGATCATTGACAGAGTTGGATTAATATCTATGTATCTGTTCCTGTTTTCTATTTGTTGCCCTTTTTCTTTTCTTTTTTTTTTTTTAAAGATTTTATTTATTTATTTGACAGAGAGAGAGACAGCCAGCGAGAGAGGGAACACAAGCAGGGGGAGTGGGAGAGGAAGAAGCAGGCTCATAGCAGAGGAGGCTGATGTGGGGCTCGATCCCAGAACGCCGGGATCACGCCCTGAGCCGAAGGCAGACGCTTAACCGCTATGCCACCCAGGCGCCCCTGTTGCCCTTTTCCTTTGTTCCTATTGCTGTCTTCCACACTTCTTCTGCCTTTTGTGCATTTTACATGGTTCCATTTTCTCTTTTCCTAGCATATCGATGTGCCTCTTTTTTTTTAACTTTCTTTAGTGGTTGTCAAAGAGTTTATGATATACATTTTCAACTAATCCAAGGCTACTTACAAATAATACTACCTTACTTCACTGATAATGTTAGCGCAATAACAAATAACAAAATATTTCTAATTCCTCCACACCCGTGTGTCATTCATTTCACTTGCACATAAGCCTATTATATAGGTAATCAAATACACTGCTCTTGTTTCTATCTTGAACAAACTGTTACCTGTTAGATTAATTAAGAATAAGAAAAAAGCGGTACCTGGATGGCTCAGTTGGTTAAGCATCTGACTCTTGGTTTTGGCTCAGGTTGTGGTCTCTGGATCGTGAGCTCCAGCCCTGCATCAGGCTCTGTGCTCTGAATGGAGTCTCCTTGAGATTCTCTCTCCCTCTCCCTCTGCCCCTCCCGTCCTCAAGTACATAAATACATCTTTTCAGAAGTAAGAAAAAAGTTTCCCTTTCCCTTTTCCTTATTCATTCTCCTATGCTCTTCTCTTTATGGAATTCTGAGTTTCCGAGCAATATCAGGTTCCTTCTCCCTGACACACTACTTTTGATGTTTTTTAAGGCAGATCTCCTGGCAACAAATTCCCTCAGCGTTTCTCTGGAAAAAGTCTCGACTTCTCATTCACTTTCAAAGGGTAATTTTGTGGCGGACAGAATTCTAGGTTGGTGGGTCGGTTTTTTCTCTCAGCATCTGGAGCAGTTTATTCACTCTCTCCTTTCACGGTTTCTGAGAAGGTGGGTGTGATTTTTATCTTTTGTCCACTGTAGGCACGTTTTCACCTGGCTTCTTTCGAGAGGTTTTTTTTTTTCCTTTAATTTTCTAAGTTTGAATATGATATGCCTGAGTTTAAGTTTGTTTTTTTTTTTTTTTAGCATTTATACTGTTGGGTGTTTTCTGAGCTTCCTGGATCTGTGGTTTATTTAGTGTCTGACATTAATTTGAGGAAATTCTCCATCATTATTGCCTCAAATATTTCCTCTTTTCCCACCTCTGCCCCTTCTTCTGGGTGTTCCCACCGTGTGTATATTATACCTTTTATAGTTCTCCCACAGTTCTTGCATATTCTGTTCTGTTTTTTTTTTTTCAGTCTTTTTTCTCTTTGTTTTTCGGTCCATTTTTTAATTTCTGTTATAGTGTTTTTTTTGTTTTTTTTAAAAGATTTTATTTATTTATGAGGGGGGGAGCAGGGACAAGCAGACTCTGCACTGAGTGTGAAGCCTGATGCAGGGCTTGATCTCATGACCCTGAGATCATGACCTGAGGCAAAACCAAGAGTCAGACGCTTAACCGACTGAGCCACCCAGGTGCCCCTTCTGATACAGTGTTTTTGATCTCTACCATTTCTTTTTGGTTCTTTCATAGAATAGCCATCTCTGTGCTTACATTGTTCATCTGTTCTTTCATGCTGTCTACTTTTCCAGTTTAGCCTTGAACATATGAACCAATTAAAAAAATTCCTGGTCTGATAAGTCCAACATTCCTGTTGTATCTGACTCTGGCTCTGATGCTTGCTTACTCTCTTCAAACTGATTTTTACCTTTTAGTATGTCTTGTAATTTTTTTGAAAGATGGAGTGATGTACTGGGCGAAAGGAACTGCAGCAAACAGAGCTTTAGTAATATAAGGCATGGAGGGAGAAGAAACATGCTCCGGTCTTATGATAAGGTCTCCGTCTTTTGGTCAGCTGGTAACCCTGGACCATGAACTTCACCAGTGCCTCTCAGGTCCTGCTCACTCCCTCCTTAGGTGGGATAGAATGGCTGGAGGGGGCTGAAGACTGGTATTTCTTTTGACCCCTGTGGATAGCTAGAGGAAGCTGGAGTTGGGTATTTCCCTTTACCCAGGTAGGGTTAGGTTTTGATAAAATTCCAGTAGGTAGGTTAAGCTCGGGTAAAATTACTTCTCCTGGGGGTAGGCCTTGCAAAGAACAGCATGCTTTGTTGTATTTCAGGATGGTTCTTTTCCTCGCCCCTGCTGGAAATGTGAGGGGATTTGTCTTGGGTGTTCACTGGGAGGATCTCGTCGAGCTCATGGTGGTAAAACTCACAAAATTATGTTGCAGGGGCTTTGCAGGGCTCCAAACCCCTGGAGTTTGTAACTCTGAGCCACATCCACATGGGGCCTCCAGCAATTCGTCAGTCCCAGTGTGGGTTTTCCTACCCTAGCACTGCCTCCTGCAGAAGTTTCTGCTGTGGGTTTTTGCTCTGGTACGTTCTGATTCTCTGCATCTGCCTGTCTCTCTCTTCAATTTTCAGGGAAATGGTTTGCCCTATGACCTCATCTCTCTGATTGATCTGAGAGTTGTTGATTTTTCAGTTCATTCAGCTTTTTCCTTGTTAGGGCAGAGTAGCAACTTCCAAGATTTTTACATGCTGGACTAGAAACCAGAAGTCTCATTTAACAAATATTTACTGAGGGCCTCCCAGGTGTTTAATGTTGGGAATCAGGGAAGGCAACATGGCGTCTGAGCTGAGTCATGAGAGGTGGGTAGGATTTCCATGGGCATCAGGGGGGAGGCAGAGAGCTGACGCATATCCAAAGGCCTGGCCATGCCGACATGCTGACATGTTGGGAATAGTTAGTAGAGGTGCGATGTGCTGGTAGGCAGGGCAGATCGGGGGATGGGATGGAACAAGAGGTGGAAAAGCAGGGGGGAGCCAGGAGCAAAGGACCTCAAATCTTAACCCACAGATTGAGATTTAGTCTATGGGCACTGGGGAGCCATGACAGGTTCATGAGGGAGGGGAGATATGACTTGTCTTTTAGAAAAAAAACAACTTCATTGTCAGCGGGAAGAACAGAAGGGTCCAGACCTTGGAGGTATTTAATGGGAGAGATGATGAGCTGAGTGGAGAAGGTTTGATAAACCGTCCTTCTAAGTCAGTAGAGGAGGAGATTTCTGAAGATCTCCACATGGTCAGGGTGACTTCCCCATTCCATAATATTAATAATACATTTTATGACAACCTCAGTGACAACACACACGAAAAGGTCACATGTTAGGTGCCAGCCCTTCCTTCAAGCACTTTCCATGCATTTGCACCGTGCATCCCCATGACGACCCTATGAGGTGTGTTTCATCATTATCCCATTTTATAGATGAGAAAACTGAGGCATACTGTTAACTGGCTTGGCTTGCCCATGGCCCACAATAAGTGGGTGCCAGAGTACGACCCTGGCCAGTCTGGCTTCAGGGCTCATCTTTTCGGGCATTGCCAGTGTCCAGTTTTACATAAAAACTTAGGGTTTCTTGTTCGTTGGACACGTTTTTAATCAGGTCCTTTTCTGTGCCAACCAGATTCCCACCATGAGATGCCTTGTTTGGAATGTTGTGGCTTTGCTTTTGTGCATGCCCAGCGAGCTGTTCAGTCATTGTGACAGGGTGAGGCATTTTCAGCCTGGTGTCCTCAGGCTTTGGGGACCGTGGCTCATTATATACATTTTAGAGGGGCCAAGAGAGCCCTGAATGCAGTGCCCAGCCTGCCTAGATACCGGAGGCTGGGAAGGGTCACCCCTAACTGCCTCCCAAGCTCTACTCTCCACCATCAAGGGGGAACAGACTTGGTCACCAGCCCGTCGTCTCTGCAGCAGTGTAGACGTCTCCTAGATGTACGAGCGTATCCGTCTGCTCAGGCTGCCGTAACAAGCCATCACAGACTGGGAAGCTCCAACAACGGACATCTATTTCTTGTGGGTATGGAGGTTGGAGCTCTTCGGTAAGGGTGCTGGCACGGTTGATTCCTGGTGAGAGCCCTCCTCCTGGCTCCCAGATGGCCACCTTCTCGCTGTGCCCCCATGTGGCAGAGACAGGAAGCAAGCAAGCTCTCTGATGTCTCTTCTAATAAGGGCACTAACCCCACCATGAAGGCCCCCTCCTTAGGGCTTCATCCGACCCTGATCACCTCCCCAAAGCTCCAGCTCCAGACACATTCACGCTGCGGGTTAGAGCTTCAACATATGAATTTGGGGAGATTACCATTCAGTCCATAGCAGTTAGTTACTGACGTTTCATACCCACATCATGGGAACAGAGGCTTAGAGTTTAAGCAACTTGCCCAAGGTCACACAGCTAGGAGGTGGCAGAGCTGGGATTCGCACTCAAATCCATCTGAATCTGAGACCCAGGCTGTTTTTGACCCCTTCACTGTCCACCAGTCCCTAGAAGTCCAGCAATGGGGGAGCCTCGGGCTGGTAAACTAAGGCAAAGGAGGATTATGGGGAAGGCCAAGAGGACCCACAAGGAGCCCAGTGGGCTGTTTACCTGTGACACCTGCCACCTGAATGGCTGTGTGGGCTTTACTTATGGCAACTCTGGAGTTTTGGGGACCAGTTCTGATGGTATTGGGGTGGTGTCACCACTAAGGACCACAAGTACCTGAATCCTGCCCTTGACCCCTACTTCCCAGGGGCTTTCCTCAGAGGGGGCTCTACACCCGACCAGCGAGAACCAGAAGAGAAGTAAGGGGCTGCTTTCGTATTGGCCAGGCCAGCCTCCAAGCCCTCCCCTCCCCCTTCTCACAGGGTCTTGGGGTCAGGAATCCCCTTTTGTGTTCTGTCCGAAGGTGGGCCACAGGTCCTACCTAACATTTCATGTCTCCATCATGTTGCTACTCAAATGCAGAGAAGGTAGGCAGTAAATCCCCCGGCACCACGTTCACCTTGCCTGTGTCATGTCGTTAGGTCTTGGGGGTGGCTAGGTGAAAGGACACATGTCCTTGTCCTCAAAACCAGCAGCAGTGACAAGATGTGCTGCACAGAGATATGAACCCAGGGCCAGGGAAGGACATTATTCTATCTGGGGATGGCAGGGGGCCAAGCCACAGCTTGAGGGAGAGTACAGGGCTTTCTGGGAAAGGTGACGAGCTGGGGTGCTGGACGGCAGGCTCTCAGGGGTGGATGGGGAGGAGGCTGGGAAGGGGGCCAGGGCCAGCCCAAGGAGGGATGCAGGGGCTGGAACAGGAGCACAAGCTAGCACTGCCCAGCCTTTGACCGCCAGAGCAGGGCTGAGGCTGGGAGGCCCTCCCAGGATGGGAACCACCCCAACCAGGAGACCCTAGGCCCTGGACACAAGCACTTCTGCAGGGGACCAGTGACAAACCCCTGACGAGTGGCCATTGGAACAAAGGAGGTCTGGTGGAGGAGCTCAGCCCGTGTCCATGGATCACTTGACACTCTCTGCCTTTTGCAGTGGGCATGGGGAGGAGTGAGTGGGCAGCCTCAGGGTCCAAGAGCCCAGAATGAGGAGGACAGAGACCCCAGGGAGTGTGACTTAATGCGAGCGGGAAGGGCCCACGCCTAGGGGTATATTTTGTGTGGGAGCCCATCTTCATCAGGGCTCTGGCGTTGTGAAAGGAGAAAGTGATCCTCTCTTGCATGAGATGCAGATGTTGGGGGGGGGTCTGCCCGCAGAGATGGCAGACAGAGCCTGCCGCGGGGGGCGCTGATGCAAATAAGTCCCAATGGGGACACTGGCCCACATGAAGGGACACTGGCTTAGCAATGACACAGGGCTGCCAACCCACTTTGTCTCCTCAGTGGTGGGACAATTGGAGTGCAGGTGGTGGTCAGGGGGAGCTCAGAGGGACTGCAGGCCATGGCTGTTTACCACCGGGGAAGGCAGAATTCCACGACTTGAATAACACACATGGTATCAGACCTTGGCTCTGGCCGCTGCCCAGCCACAGCCGCACAAATGCTCGCTGCTTCTCTCCCCCCAGATATTGGAAACCTTCTGGAATGCTGACAATGGAAACGATTCCCACCCATGAGCACTGACTATGCCTGTCCGTGTTAGGGACATTTTGCAGGGTGTCAGAATTCATTCTCGTTACAATCCTGCAAGGGCGCCCTAACTAACTCCCCTTTCATAGATGAGGAAACTGAGGCCGAGGAAGGTTAATGTATCCAAGTTCCTGGGGGAGGTTGGGGAGCCCTTTAACCCTCCCACTCCCTAAATTCCCATTGGTTTCCCCTCAAAACAGTCCCTCTCGATGAATGTACATCGTGTCCATGTCCCATTTGGAAGAGAACGCCCATGTGCCTTATGCATCCATGAGGGTCCTTGGCCAGCTTTGGACAGTGAGATATGAGCAGAAGTGAATATAAGCCACCTGAGGCCTAGCCCTGGAAGACATTCCAGAAGGTTCCTCAGTTCTTTCTTCCCCCAGATGGCATAGGTACAGGATGGCAGAGAGCCGTCTGGCACTTAGATAAGCTACACAGAAGTCTTTCCTGTCTTCAGCCACTGAGGCCTCAGAGTTTCCGTGCTGTGGCGGCGTGTCGATCGCCATGACTGACTCCCCCAGCAGCTGCCCTTCAAGACAATCTAGCTTGGCCCACTGCGGGGTCTTCTGATTTGTTTTCCTGTTTCCACAGTGGCTCCTACGATTTATTCTCAACCCCCAGAGGGATCCTTCATAAACCGAGGCAGAGCATATGTGCCCGAGCTTGCAACCTTCCAGAACCACCCAGCACACCTAACAGCCACCCCAGAAGGCTGCGGCCTACACGCCCAGGGCTCTGGTGCCTGTGAGCACTGTGCCCTCCCTGCTGGCACGTTTCGCTCGCTTCCTCTGCTCATCCACACGCCCCGCAGCCCCCACTGTTGAGCCTCAAACACACATGCACCTTGGTACTCAGCACCTCTGCATCTGCCGTTCCCTTTGCTAGAATGCTTTTCCCCACATAGCCCTATGTTCTCTCCTTTGCTGACTTCCGGCCTCTGTTCAAATGTCCCCTTCTCAGAGATGTCTTCCCCGACCAGCCCATCCGAAACGGCACTTCTCCATCCTTCTCTAGCCCCGACTCTCATTTATTTCTCTTTGTAGTATTTCACCCTGCCCGAGATATGATATATTTATTTGCTTCTTGCCTATCCTTCCCTTTAATTTAGAATTTAAGCCCCGTGGAGACGTAGTCTTCACCCTAGCAAAGGGTCTGGCATGCAGTCAACCTTTATAATGAATATCTGCTGAGCAATGAGGAAATGTACACATTTAAGATTTTTTAAAAGTTCTTTATGTGTAAATGCAGTTCCAAGACAAGTCCCCTGGACTTCCTCACCCTCAACCAAATTGCCAAAATTTGCGTAAAAATCCCAGTGCTGCCTTGGCCCCATTCACACAGTCGGGGACGTGAACTCTGGTCTGTCTCCTTCTAAACTTTATCTTCTTTCCGCTCCACCAGGCTGATCTGCTGGAGCTTGTGCAGACTTTTGGCTCAGCAGGCTGCGAGGTCTTTGTCCCAGCTACTCAGTTCTGTCTCTGTAGTGAAAGCAGCATGAGACCATAAATAAATGAATGGGCAAGGCTGTGTTCCAGTAAAACTTTATTCACCAAAACAGGCAGAGGGCCAGATTTAGCCAACTGGGCCATTGTTTGCTAACCTCTGTGCTTGAGGTTCTAGGAAAGGAGTGAGGCTCCTGTAGATGCTGGGATCATTAGGACCTCAGAGAGCTGGCTGCCTCTATGAACAATTAACCCGTGAGTGGTGAATTTTCCCGCAGATGTTATGTTTCTTGATATTTTTTTCTTGTGTCCATTTATTGCTACATGTCTAGGCCTTTGTCTTTTCTCTTTCCAATGACTAATTCTAATTGGCATTGTTGTATCTATCCATCCATCCATCCATCCATCCATCCATCCACTTCTCTTTGTTCTCTACTTATCTGTCTCCTATCTGTCTTATCTATCTATCTAGCTAGCTAGCTATCATCTATCTATCATCTACCTACCTATCTAAACTGTTCTGATCCCTTTGTAAAAGGCTGTGCATAATCCAGGGCTAATTTACACGCCAAGCAAATGTAACGTGATGCCTGAAATTTTCAAGCAGTCATGCATGCAGGCTGAAGATGCCCATCTGAAACCTGGCAAATGGCCTCAGATTTGTGCCATTTTAAGCCTTGACCTTTAGCAGGAGAACACTGCTTGCTTGAGGCCTGTTTCATTAGTACCGCTACAATGGTCTGGGGCTGCCAGAGTTGTGGTGGGAGATTTCCCCTTGGTGCCTGAGAGCGCCCAGTGTCTGGCTTCCACCCGAGAGCCCACTGAAGGCTGAATGGGGGTGTCAGAGGCAGGATGAGGGTTTCTGGGTTCCTGGGGTTGTTGCTGGGAGCCAAGGTGGTTGCCCATACTTGGGAAGGCAGAGCTGCTGTGTCTTGGGTGAGGTCAACCCACAGCATGAGTCCACATTCCTCTTGCTCATGGGTACTGTCCTGAGAGCCTACAGAAGGTTCTGGAAGCAGTATTTAAAGAAATGCAAGGTTTGAGCCTGAATGGACATTATAGAGCCCAGGCTCTAGTCCCAAGAGGTCCCACAAAGAGGAGGGTGGAACCAAAGGGCATGGGGCTCAGGGGCAGCCAAACCAGGAGCATCTGGTGGAGAGGGGGGCCAACAGGATGAGCCCACAGGCACATGCAAGGGGCCTGAGAGCATGGCCAGCCTCGAACTGGATGACCACTGGGGTGGACATTAAGAGAGTCGCCAAGAAGGACCCATGTTGAGCTAAATGAGTGTGTTGGCTAGGAACCATGGTTAACAGTGGAAATGAGAAAGCAAACAGGGACTGCTGGGGCTGGGAGAACAGACGGGAAGGTGGGCAGGAGGGACACTTAAAGGCAGATTCCAAGGACGCAGAGTGAACACCTGGCACCCATTTGCTCATCCCTGGCCTATAGTTCAGGCAAGTGCTTGGAGGAATAGCAAAAGCACAGCAGACAGGATTCTACAGGGCTGAGTGTCATTCCACATAATCTCGGTCGTTGTCTTTCCCCGGTGCGCAGGGGAGCTGCTGGTGCAAAGGTTTGTGGATGACTTCAGATGCCGACTTCCCAGAGGTAGGCCAAGTTCGAAGTTAAGAGCACAGTTCTCTAAAGACTGCCCTCACGTCAGATACCAGCTGTAAGCTCGACGATCCCAGAGCCGTCCCATACTTCTTGCAAACTGGGGAGTTCTCACTACTCTCTGTTTTGATAAGTTGCTGGAACAGCGCACAGTGCTCGGGACAGCTGTAACAACTACAGTTTTATTATAGCAAAAGGATACAAAGAGGAGACATGTAGGGTGAGGTCTGGGGGTTTGAAACACTAAGCTTCTGGTCTTTTCTCTGCAGAGGTAGGATGCATGACCCCCCCAGTGGATGGATGTGTAACAGGACGCACAGAGTACTGTCCCCCATGGACACACACCCAAGCCTCTGGGTCCAGAGTCATTACTAGGGTTTCCTTACGTAGGCATGACTGATTGACTCAATCCCCAGACCCCCTTCCCTTCTTGGAGGTAGGGCTGATATCACCTGGCGTGAAGCCCCAAGCCTCATTGGTCTTTCCGATGGGGTCAGGCCCTCACCTGAGTTATCTCATTTGCATAAATTTCCAGATGGGGGCTGATCAGACCCACCGCGAAAAACAAAGACACTCCTGTCACTCAGGAAATCCCAAGCATTTAGAGGCTATTTTCCAAGCACAAGGACAAAGGCCAGCCAAATTCTTAATTATCCAACTGTATACATGTGATGTATGTCCTTACACATGTATGTTCTCAACATAAAAGTACTCAGAGACGTTTGTTAAATGAATTAGTAAATGAGAGCAAGAAGGAGTGAGAAAGGAAGAACGTAAACGAGAACTTTGGGCTCTTAACTACCCCACTCCCACACCTTGTCAATTAGGACTTGATTGAATGGTTTCGCTTTTATAACTAATTACTCACCATTCCATTGATTTGAGTTGTTGACGTTTGGCCTTCTCTTGGGACAGGAGACAGAGTTTGACCCCCCTGGTGTCAGTACAGTAGCCCCCCCCTTATCCATGGTCCCACTTTCTGTGCTGTCAGTTGCCCTCGATCAGCATGTCCTGGAAGCAGATATCTTCCTCCCGACATATCTTCGAAGGTCAGGAGGGGCCTGACGCTACGTCACAGTGCCCCTGTCGCTCCCCACACCTCATCTCCTCACCCAGGCCTTTTACCATCTCACGTCGACACAAGAAAGAGAAATGCGAGTACAGTACAGTAAGGCATTTTGAGAGAGAGCGAGGCTGCATTCACATAACTTTAATTACCGTGTATTGTTATAATTGTCCTACCTCGTTACTGTTATTGTTAATCTCTTACCGTGCTTGAAACAGAAGTTAAACTTCATCATAGGTATGGGTACGTAGATGGTAAGAAAAAACATAACAGCTCTAGGGTTCAGTACTGTGTGCGATTACAGGCATCCGCTGGGCGTCTTGGAACGCAAGCCCGGTGGATGGGGGGGGGCTCCTGTGTTTAAGCCAAGGGCTTCAGCAGAACACTTAATTTGACTCCCCATGAGTTCCCAGCAGAAATGGTATATTTCATCCTTTCCCTCTCCCCTAAGGGCAGGTAAACAAGCGGGATAAAGAAAAAAATCATCTCTCTGCAAGAGCAGAGCTGCCCCAATTAGCTGCAAAAACATTAGATGCCAGTCAGAGGAATGATTCTAGTGAACCAGCAGACAGAGCACCCGGAAGCAAGTTCTGGTCCTTCAATTAATTCCACCCCGTGCTGCTGTTTTAGTGACTGTTCTGGGAGACGCGGCACTGGAAGGGAAGCAGAGACATGGGGCAGGGCACCTCCGTGTGGCCCTAGGCCTGCTCTCGGGGAACCTGGAAGGGCGTGATGAGCATGGATCATGTCAAAGACATGGGTGCTGGACGGGCTGACGGGGGTGCAGTGGGGCTCAGCATCTTGGCAGGAGACAGCTGAGGTTACAGGAGAAACCTGTGCATCTTGTCATTACAGGAACAACTGGCAATTAATTTTGATGAAGCGGGTATCACTGGTTAATTTCAGCGTGGAACAAGATTGCCTTTGATTTGTAAATCTTTTTTTTTTTTTTTAGATTTATTTATTTATTTATTTATTTTTTTACTTGACAGAGAGAGAGAGACAGCAAGAGAGGGAACACAAGCAGGGGGAGTGGGAGAGGAAGAAGCAGGCTTCCCGCTGAGCAGGGAGCCCGATGCGGGGCTCAATCCCAGGACCCTGGGATCACGCCCTGAGCCGAAGGAAGACGCTTAACAACTGAGCCACCCAGGCGCCCCTGATTCGTAAATCTTAAGGTCATTCTCTTTTGTGTTTTTTTTTTCTTTCTTCTCTCTCTCTCTTTTTCCCCTCCCACCTTGTCCCAGTAGTTATAAGCCAAACAGGCTTCTATTAGCAAAAGCAAACAGCACAAATTTAATAATTTTGTAATAAAATACTGCTATGAGTTGCTTTCTGCATTTCTCATTTGTGCAGCAGCTCAAACCCAGACACTGAGATAATAATCCCACTGCACCAACGACGGGGCCCGAAGGAGGGGGACTGAGGAGCTGGCCCAAGGCCGCTCCGCTCACAGGTGGTAGCCTCTGTCTGAAGAAGAGAGTCACAAGCTCAGCCCTGCCCAGAAGCCATTTTTAAGACTTTTTCTAAATCTACTCTGTTTTCCAAAGAGCATCCAAATCTGCTGTTTTAGATTTTTTTTTGGCTTAATATTTACATTGTAAGCATTTTTCCATGTTCTTGAAAATCCCCTATCGGCAGGATCTCGGTTAGCGTATGCTGCGGCGTCATGTGGCCGTCCCATGTACCTGATGTGGGTCTCTTCGATGATTCCCGATTTTCCTCTAGTGTGAGACACTGTCACATTGTTTAAACTGGGAGTTGTGAGTCATGGTTTCGTTTGATTGGTTTGGTTTGATTGGGATTGAATAGGGGCTGGCAGAGCTGCTGGCTGACAGGAGGAGGGAACTTTCCAGGCCTGGGGCTATAGGTGTCTGTGTGTTCTAGACCATGGTGCCACCCGGGGCTGCTCCATCCTCTCAGGTCCCCAGGTGACTGGAGCTCAGAAGCCTGCCGCTTTGACTCAGACTTTTCCTGTTTTGTAAAGATTCTCTGGGGAAGATGCCTTTGTTGAACCTAATAGAGAAGGGACCACGGCCCCATCAAGGGTTTGTGGAAGCTCTGTGTCGAGGGCTGGGGACAGTGGTTGCTGCAGCCAGACGGAGGGGACAGAGGATAGGTTAGCCCAGCAAGACATGCGGTCCGAAAAACTTGGAGGGGCGTGTCAACACCGGTGTGAGCAAACCCCACTAGTAAAACTAGAAACATTCTGTTTCCGACCCATCGGAGAGAGACACTGCGATTTCCTGAGGGCCACCTGCATGCCGGACATCATGCGAGGGGCTACACGCCTTCATGTAATCCTTCCAGTGGCCCTATCTGCAGCCCGGGTGTTTTATTCCATTTCTATAAAAAAATTATTCCAGAACCTGTGCTCAAAACCATCACCCTGAACCTGGATTGGATCAGAGGCCCTATGAGAGCCGCTGATGCCGCAAGACTGACTTTTAGAAGCCATAAGCAATTTGAACAGTAATGAAAACTCTCATCATGTTTATTCCAGCCAACTGGAGGACCTACAGGAAGGAGTGGGAAGTGTTATTTCAGAGTAGCTGACAGATGTGTCCATGTGAATGCACTGACTCCCTGCAAACACAGCTATGCAATCTCTCAAAAGAATGTTCTAGCAGGAGAGAGGACCAGGATTAATTTTCTTTGAATAAGAAAGATATTTGGGAGTGCACACTCTCTCATGCTTCTGCCTGGGGCCAGATAGAAAATGAAACTTTCTTTCTTCATTTCCTACATAATTAAACTCAAAGGATCCACCCCTCCCATTGCAAAAGTGGTTGGCGGGAGAACCCAGAAAGCTCTGGAAGTCTTACTAGCCTGACTATGGCTTGCAATGGATGCGTCCTCTTTCTTCGGGTTCAGTTTTCACTCTGGAAGCCAGCTGTGGGAGCAGAATATACGCCGGCGTCTCAAGTACAGAAGCCTCTTTCTCACCCAGTCAGTTCGCTGAACTCCTCCAGGAGACTCACATGGCGGGGAGAAAAACGCCACCACGAACGTGCAGACTAAACATCAAGCCAAGTCAGAACAGGACCCGGATGCTGTCCTTAGGGCTGGGAGCTGTGTCAGGTCCCCAGGACCACCCCCGGGCTTGATAATTCATTAGGAGGACTCAGCCTGCCAGGACTCACTCCTCTCCACTCAGGGCTGGGATTTACTCCAGGGAAGGGATTCAAAGCCAAATCAGCCAAAGGAAAAGGCGCACGGACAAAGTCCAGGAGAAGCCAGGAACAAGCTTCCAGAGTCCTCACCCAGTGAAGGCACTTCATTAGTCGTCCAGCAACGAGTGTGACCACACATGTGGAAGGCTGCCCACTGGGGAAGCTCACCAGACACTGAGGTCAGGGTTTTTATTAGGGGCTGGTCCCCAAGGCACCCTCTGCTCCACACGCACACAGCTTCCGACTCCCAGGAACAAAGCAGGTGTTTGGCAGAAACCAGACTCTGCATAGTCCAGGCTCTGTGAGCCATTTTTATGATTTCCGGGGATGGTGGGAGTCCTCCCGAAATCCAAGTTCCCGACACCAGCCTACAGCCGACCTTGCCTGCAGACCCTTCAGAGGAGAGTGGCCTCCGGCCAGATACGTTCACTTTTTCTGCCCAGGAGGCCTGACCTCTGCTAGTTGGGTGACATCAGGCGGCACTGTGGGCTTGGGGAATTTTGTCCTCGTGTGGTCCTTATTTCAAGGAGCCTGGTTTTGGCGGTGGGCACTTTTGTAAGGACGTCATACCGTTTTCCTGACTCTGCCGGTGTGTTCAGTGGTGTGGACCGTCCTTACAAATCTCTGAAAGAGTTATGGGCACTGCCCTGCTCAATGATGCAATGCAAAAGGTGCTATTTATGTGTGTTTGTATAGCCCTCCTGAGAATATTTTCAGGTGAATTCATGACAGGCTCCGTGTGAATCGGTAAGGAACATTAATATTGTAAAGCAGGCTACAAGGTAATTTGCCTCCCGTTGTCTGGCAATTTCCTGCCGTCATTTGGAGATGTTCTAAGCTGGTCTGCCTGGCCGGGAATTGTGTGCTTTCAATTTGTTGCCAGAAGCGTGGCCTCTGAGTTGTTGGCTGGGCAGTTGGTGGTAAATTATTCATGGCATTCATGGGCCTGAGAAATAAACAAATCCAGGCCCTTTATTTTACAGATCAGAAATAATGGTCTCAACACCACCAGCCATCACCCGCACTTCTGATTCCGACTGTGTGCTTCGTGTAGACCCAGCTCTGTGCTTCGTATCCATTCTCGTGTTAAACCCTCAGGGGAACTCTTCAAGGAGGGAAACGATTTAACCGATCAGGGATCTGAGGCACAGAGAGGTTAAGTCACTTACTCAAGGGTGCCCAGCAGAGAGGTGACAGAGCCGGATCCAGTGGATTCCGGGGCCCTTCACCACTCAGAAGCCCGCTCTCAGAGGCGGAGCCACCGGCTGGACATCACAGAGGACTCAGGAGTGCTCTTCGTGCCGTCTGCTTAGCTTTAACCACGTAAACTCTTATTTATGTCTTTGCAGCTTAGGCTTAAGTCAGTATCACCATAATATAAATACTCTGGGATGAGTTCATGAAAAAATTCTCTGCGACTCACCCTCCCTTGCCAGCCGCAGGCTCTTCTGGGCTGGGCCGGCCCCCTCCAGTCTAACTTACTGAAACACACTGCGTCGCCAGACTCCCGATTCCACGCTCAGTTCCTCCAGCCGCTCCACGATTATGTGTAGACGCCTCTGGCTGACAGTCAAGGCCAGTTATGACCAGTCTCTGGGCCTTTGAGGATTCTGTTCCCTTGTTGACACTGTCCCACCCAAGCCCACCCCCACCTGCCCTTCTTGCTCCCCTGATCTGGTGAGCACGGCATGGCCTGGTGTCCACAGCCTTTCTCAGCTTCCTTCCTGCCCATCACTGCGCTCGCTTCCACTCCCTGTTATAACTGTGAGTCCTGGGCCCCTGGTGGTTAGGAAGCAGGGGTGCAGAGCCAGAAAGAAAGACACGAATGGGCCTCTTGGAAAGAGACCCAATGGAAAAGGGCAATGTGGAATCCATGAATGAGATGGCCCAAATCAGGCCTAGAGATTAGCTAGCAAGTAAGCTTAAAACTATATTTTATTGCAGAATACTTTTTCAAATGGAGTCTTACAAGTTTCCCAAAACAGAAAAGGAAACTAGCTGAAGGCTCATATCTCCTACTTACCCTTTATGACTCTGCTGAAATCTTCCCTCTTTCTTAAAGACTCGTGGCATAGTTATTGTCATGGTGAGGCCTTTGGAGTCAGGCGGATTGTCTTCAACTCCTAAATGTCAGTGGCCTAACACGGTGAAAGTTCATGTCTCGTCCATGCCACCATCGAGAGCAGGTGAGCAGAGGCACTCTGCTTCATGGAGTCATTCAGGGACCCAGGCTCCTTCAGCTGAGTGGCTCCACCTTTCCTTAGGGCTTCGAGGTCTCTGCTGGTTATGCTGTGAATACTCAGACTATAAGGAAAGGGAGTGAGTGAGTGAGGAGAAGGCACACTAACTCTTAATCCCTCTGTGGAGGTGACACATGTCACTTCTGCTCATAGTCCTTTGGTGAGAAGTAGCCATATGACCGCACCCAGATGCAAGGCACTGAGAACTGTGGCCTGGCAGTGTGGCCAGGAAGAGGAGGAGAGCCCAGACGTTGTGAACAGGGGTGCCGGGGATGGGGGGGGCTCTGCAATTCCACTAGCTTTTGTATGGCTTTCAGATGTATTTCTCAACTCCAGAGTATTCTGCTCTTAATGAAACTTCACAGGATGGCTGCCAGGGTTAAACAAGATGAGGTGTACAGATGTCTGATATGTACTTAGCAGTCAACCATGTTCATCCTATGTCCCCTCTTCTCCCCTAATCCAGTCTCTCATTGTGCAGTGGAGGTACTGATATGATCGCCTTTGTCTTCCATACTGAGCTGGAATAGAGTAGTGATTAAGAGATGGGCTCTGGAGTCCAACTACCTGGGTTTGAGTCCTGACCCTCCCACATGTCGATGTCGTGACCTTGGGAAAAGCCCCTTACGGCTGCATCCCTAAGGTTCTTCATCTGACCAAAGAGAAGTCAAAAAACAGGACCTGGGGCACCTGAGTGGCTCAGTCATTAAGTGTCTGCCTTCGGCTCAGGGCATAATCCCAGGGTTCTGGGATCAAGCCCCGCATGAGGCTCCCTGCTCTGCTGGGAGCCTGCTTCTTCCTCTCCCACTGCCCCTGCTTGTGTTCCCTCTCTCGCTGGCTGTTTCTCTCTCTGTCAAATAAATAAATAAACAAACAAATAAATAAATAATAAATAAATAAATAAATAACAAAAAACACAGGACCTATCTCATAGGGTTGTGGAGGGGATGGAATGAGTTCCTATGCATCCAGCTCTCAGGATACTGCATGGCATGTTGTAAATATGTGTAGGTTACCTATTTTTATCATTACATGATGACTGATGCAAAGCAGAAGCTCAATTTAAAGCACAAACACTTAGTAAAGCACCTGTCCCGTACTATGCAGTACAAGTCAGCATTCATATGTATCTGGTCCATAGATCTCAACTCAATGAATGTTTGTGTAATGAATTAGCAGAACCACCTTCATCACCTGGCTTCTACTATCACATAAGCCTTCATGCTGCCTTTCTCCAGGTCTTTGCTGTATTCGTCCCTGGAGAAGACAAACATTTAGTCATTAAAGCCATCACTTTGAAAGCAGCTTTCAGGACGTTTGAGAAATGTGTCTCTGCAGGGGGCATGGGCTTTGCTGCAAGTCTTCCCGCCTTCTCCAGCTCTCTGCAGGACCTTGCATCCATCCTCTGGCTTCCCCAAACTGAACTACGAGATCTCTGCAGGGATGCCCAAAGCAAAACCTCCGAGTGTGATATGAAAGCTACCCCCTTTCTCAGCAGGCTCCCGAATGCCTGGAAAGGAAGAGAAAATTTCCTCCCCAACAGCATCCTTCCAGTTTCTGCAAATCGATTCTAGGAAACTGGGCACTGCTGCAGGTGTAGTGCTGAGAGGCTCTCTAGAGTGGGTGTTAGCAAGGCTCCTTGCAAGGTGGCTGTAATTGTTTGGATCAGCGCGGGATTGCAGTAGAGACCAAGGTCACATCTAAGAATGACCTTGTATGCGTGGGGGGTGGGGAGGCAGAGGGTGGCTCCTGCTTAATTGGGCAGCAGGAGAGGTGCCTGTCCAGTCCTGGGTACTCATTCCTTACACTAGCACCCTGTGAATGCTCCGTGTCGCCCTTGGGGTCCTATACCCCTGCCTTCCCGAGGCCCCTCCAGCACCCCCCCCCCCGGCTTAGCAGTTCATCACACTCTTCCTCCCACTATGTTCTGTGCCTCTTGGTTGTCACCCTTGTACTTCAGGGCCCAGCAGAGTGTCTAGACCATAACAAAGACTTAATTGATACTTACTTTTATATCAATAAATGCCCCATTGTACTTGGCTGCTTAACATTGCCACCTTGAGTGTGAAGTTCAGAGCCCGGAAAGAGGAGTTGCCCTTTAGTGCTCAGAAGTGAGGCTGAGCTCACACAACCCTCCCCTCCTCCACCTGTTAGCCACGTGACCGTGACCTTGGGCAAGTTGACAGCTCTCCGCTCCCTCATCTGTCAATGAGGCTTTCTGCCACCAGGGTTGTCGTGAGGCTGAACTAGGATAATTTCCGTGTTTTGGTAGAGTTTCAGCAGTTGGAAACAACAGCAATTTTGTCTGATTGAAGCTAAAAGAGTTGTTGACAAAATAGCGAGCAGCGAGCAGGATTGCTGGCAGGGCTGGTGAGCCGGGCTCCGAAGCTCTCCAGCCTGGGTGACGCCCCACCTCATGCCCAGGAGCCGTCACTGCCGGCTGGGGCTCGCCTGGCACAGGACAACGTGGCTCCCCCACTGCAGCCGCCAGCAAACCCAGTCGGGCCGGGTCGGGCCAGCGCTCCCTCCGCTGTGGGAAGAGTCCCAGCCCCGCCTCCCGCAGAGTCCGAGCCTCTGATTGGCTGAGCCTGAGTCACCTGGCCGCTCGCTAGCTGCAGGGGATGCTGGGAGAGCAGGCGTCTGGCGCCGTGGACTGGCGTAGTGAGGAGTGGACTGCGTGTCCTGCCAGGACCGTGGGGCAGGAAGCTCCCCCAGATGGGAAGGAGGCCCCTGATGCTGGGCAGCTGAAGGGTGACAGGCGGCCACAAAATGCACGGACACTAAGGGTCAGCGTTGATGTCCAGCCACTGCCAGCACGCAACTCCTTGGTAAGCTAGCTGAGCCATGGCGCCACGAGGGGGCTGGTGGCTGCACTGGCTTGGGTGGTCTAAGTGGTGACAAGTATTTTGGAGATAAGGCAGTGTGTCAGCCTCCTGGGGCTGCCCAAACAAGGAAACAACAGGAGTTTATGCTCTCCCAGCCCTGGAGACGAGAGGTGTGAGATCAGGGTCCTGGTAGGGTCAGTTCCTTCCAGGGCCTGTGAGGGATGGGTCTGTTCTAGGGTCCACTCCTTGGCTTGCAGGTGCCTGTCTCCACCCCATGCCTCTTCACATTGTCTTCCCTTTACGCATGCCTCTGTGTCCACATCTCCCCTTTTTATAAGGATGCTAGTCATTTTGGACCAGGCCCACCCTAATGACCTCATTTTAACTTGATTACTTATGTAAAGAACCTGTCCCAAAATACCTCACGTTCTGAGGCACTGTGGGTTAGGATTCAACCTGTGAATTTTGAGGGAGTACACAGTTCAGCCCATAAAAATGCCCTGTGTCCAAATTTCCCCTTTTTATAAGATCACCAAGCAAATTGGGGTAGGGTCCTACCCTACCCCAGTATGACCTCATCTTAATTCATTATATCTGCAATGACCTTACTTCCAAATAGGGTCACATTCTGAGGTACTGGGAGTTAGGACTCCAGCATGTGAATTTGAGGGGGCGTCACAATTCAACCAATAACACAGGGATAAGTCAGCATGGCTTAGTTGAGGGGTATGGATCAAAGGCAAGCGTTAAGGATGAATTCACATATTTTGATTGAGCAATAAGAGAATGGTGGCATGTTTAGTAAGGTGGAGAGAAGATAAAGAAATGGAATTAAGGGCCAGAGGTCCAGGTGACATTTCCTATCCCTTTCTTTAATGATTGGCTTAGTGAGGGGCCTATGCTGCAACCAGGACCAGTAGGATAGGTTGCTACAGGCTTCTGGAAAGATCTTAGCATCACGAGACCCTTGAGAGGCTAGGATTACTCTCTCTAGTCACACCTGAATGGGAAAGCATGTGGCCGAAAGGGTTTCTAGAAGTCATCCTGTACTTGTGGTTGGATGCAGCCTTTGGACGAGGTCAAAACTGTGGAGAGCAGAGTGAAGCCAAAGGAAGCACCTGGATTCTTGGCCGTGGTACTGAGCCACCAGATCAACAGATGTGAAGCTCAGCACTCCTGTGAGTTCGCACTTGTGTAAGCTAATAAGGGTCCTTGTTGCTTAGCTGTTTTGAGTTTTGATATCTTGTTATGTGCAGCCAAGAGCATCTGTAAGTGGTACAATGCACTATCCCCTGCCGTGGGCTGGATGATGTTTGAGGTCTGGGGGGCCATGTTTGTTTGTCTCTTGTCCAGCTCAGGTCTCAGTACTCAGGTCACGCTTGTTGAATGAATCAGTGGATGGTGAGTGTCGTGTGGAAA
Organism: Ursus maritimus; assembly: GCF_017311325.1. Taxonomy (NCBI): domain Eukaryota; kingdom Metazoa; phylum Chordata; class Mammalia; order Carnivora; family Ursidae; genus Ursus; species Ursus maritimus. The sequence goes on from NW_024426996.1 coordinate 75,565,443, forward strand.
CTTCATCATCTTTCAGAATAGCTGAAGTTGTTGATAATATATATATTCCGGCCTTACTCCATCCTGTGAGTCAGATAGTTAGGAAGCCAAAGAATGAGAGAGAATGGGAAGAGAATGGATATCTTGTCGGGAGAGGATGCTACCTTGTCTCCCTGCATCTCCTGCCATCAGCCCATTTGCTTAGGCCAGAAACATGGCAGTCTTCCCTTAGCCATGTCTAACACCCTCCCTCCCCAGATCTGGAGCCAGTCACCCAGTTAGTCTTGTCCGTCCTACTCTCAAAACATATCTCAGATGCATCCCCTTCTCACTACTTTCACTGCTTGGTCCAGGCCACCGAGATCTTTGGACTGTTACATGGTGCCAGCTTCCTTGCTAGCTTCCGTCTAGTTCTCTTGCCACTCTGAAGCCAGACCAATCTGCTAAAAATGTAAACCACCATGTACTCCCCTTGCTTAAAACCCTCCAATTGTTTCCCATGCCAACTTCCCCCAAAAGCCCAAGTAAGAAGCAGACTCATTACCATGACCTCTGAGGTCCCGTGTGACCTCCCCTTCCTGCCCCTCCAACTCCATGTAGCCCTTTCTTCCCTTCCTTGTACCATTCCACCCCCACTGGCCTGCTCAATTCTGTGGACTCTGTAAGCTGTCTTCTGCCATGCCATTGTGGCACATGCTTTTCCCTCTGCCTGGAATACTTTCCCACCATTAAAAAAAAAGTTTTAGATTGGTGGAATGTATTATACTTAAAAAGAACATATAAGATACATACATATGCATTGCATACACACACATACACAGAGTTTAAAGAATGATTCTAAATCTGGCACCCAGCTAAGAATAAGACTAAGAATAGAGGATGCTCCCATGTGCCCCACCCAGACCATTTCTTCCACCCCTCCCCAGAAGTAACCACTGACCTGACATTTGCAGTAATTCTTTGTTTTCCTTTGTAGTTTCACAATCTCTTTGTAATTTCCACCAAAACACTTATATTTGCATATTTTTGAATTTATATATGGCATCATTCTATATGTATTCTTTTGTTTCTGGCTTATTTTGTTCAATGCTATTTTGTGTGAGACTTTCTTATGTGTGTTTGCACGTCGCTGTAATTCATTCATGTCTGTGACTCTAGTGTTTCATATGGTGACTATTCCACAACTTATTTGTCCATTCTACTGTGGGTGGGCATCTGCGTTGTTTCCCATTTGGGGCTGTTATAAGCAACGCTACATGGAATTTTGGGTAGATATGTCCTAGAGTAGGTAGAAAGGAGTTTTCTAGAAATGGATTTGCTGGGCTGTAGGTTTGGGGCATCTTCAACTTTACTGTATGATGCCAGACTGTTTTCCAAGACGGTTGTACAGATTGAACACGGTGCGTGAGAGCACACTGTTGATCACTACTTGGTCTTACCAGACCTGTTAGTTTTTAGCCTCCTGGGGATTGTGTGAGCTTCACCCAAGCACTGGGCACTACTCCAAACTCCAGCATGACCCTCGCAACAGCCCTGAGACGTCAGTGTCATCATTCCCATTTTGCAGATGAGGAAGCAAAGTCCAGCTAGTTTAAATCGTTAGCAAATTGTTGTTGCGCTGGGATTCACACTCAGGTCTGTGCGTCCGGAACCTAGGCTTGTTCTTCAGTGTCATATGCTGGCTCTGGAAAGGTTTGTGGGCACATGTCTGGTATCAGTGGATAATTATGAGTATCTTGGGGATGGAACTCCCTTGAGGAGCTTAGTCCCATGACTAGTCACCCAGTCACCATCCCAAACCCACCAAATCAGAATCGAGAACAATGGGGATCTAGACGATGCAAAGTGGTATCTTGTTATGGTTTTAATTTGCATTTGCCTGTTGTCTAATGACATTGAGCATCATGTCATTAACTTGTCATTTGCATTTTCTTTGGAGTCTGTCCAAGTCCTTTGCTCATTTAATTGGGTTGTTTGTCTTATTGATTTCTTAGAGGTCTTTATATATTGTGGGTATTAAGTCCTGTATAGTATGTGTGTTCAAATGTGTTATCTCAGACTGTGGCTTGTCTTTTCATTTTTTCAAGGTGTCTTTTGAAAAATAGAACATTTTAATGTTGATGAAACCCAAATGAGCATTTGGTTTTGCTTTATGGTGTATCTTTGCCTACGTCAAGGTGGGAAAGACTCTCTGTTACATTGGGAGTGTGCATTTGTAACACATTTCCCAGTTGGTTCTGCTGTGCGCTAGAGTGGAGAGGCCGGGGTATAAATGGTTACCCAGGTTTGGGGTCAGATCTGAGTTGGACTTCCAGGTTTGCCAAAGTGAGCAAGTCACTTTGTCTTTCTGAGCTTCAGTTTTCCTATCTGCAAAATGAGGCAAAAATAGGGCCCGTCCGCGAAATTTGTTAGAAGCATTCAATGAAATAAAGCTCAAACAGAACTTAGCAAAAGGCCTAGTGTGCAGAAAATGCTCTAGAAAAGCTGTTTTTGTTTACCTACTGACTGGTTTCAAACAGCAGGATGGAATAACATGATTTGTTGTTTGTTTCAGTACATCAAGTCCTTCTACAATGAATCATGGGAAAGAAGGTATGGGCATCCAGTAGACCCAGATACTCTGACTCTGCTCTGGTCTGTGACGGTGTCCATATTCGCCATCGGTGGACTCGTGGGGACTTTAATGGTGAAGCTGATCGGAAAAGTTCTTGGGAGGTTAGTGGGGGCTGTCTCTGCCTGGGGATTCCCTCTGTAATGTTCACAATATGTCTGTATCATAGTCAAGATCCCAGAAGGCAACAGAATTCCATTTAGACATCTCAGGTGGAGATGTTTTAGTACCAGAAGAGCAAGGGGGGGAGATAGGGCAGCCGAGGTCAAGGAGGAGTGAAGACCATGGACAGTGGGCTGACAAGCAGGAGCTGAGGTTGTGAAGGGCTGTGTGGACTGGGCTATGTCAGCCCCTGTTGTCCAAACAGGGAGGGAGTAGGGGAGAAATAGCCTGGCTTCTCTCTCCTCCCACCGTCCAACCTGCTGCCAGTGCCACTCACTGGTCAAACCCAAGGAGAAACCAGAAGCACAAGGAGCCGTGCTGGCACAGTCCAGGAGGACCTGCTCCCAGCGCTCAGAGCAGGACAGGGAGGGAGGAGATGGATCTGGCTGCAGGAGCAAATGGAGAAGAGTCAGCACAGTGTCTTAGCGACTGTTCTAGATAAGGCCATAGAGGACAACGTTTTGTTATATGACTGTATGATAACTTATCAGATCAGTCTCCCATGGATAGATTTTGAGGTTGTTTCAGATCTGTTGTATTACAAATACAGCTGCAGTGAGTGTCAAACACTTCATGTTGAAATTTCCCACCCAGGTCCTCTCCAGTCAGATCCACTTTACCGCCTGAGCTTTGTTTCTCACCGATTTCTGTCCTGAAGACTTCTCCGAGATCAGATTGATTATCAGTACATTTCCCCAGACATTTTCTCTGTATCTTCACTTGTAACATCCTGGGGGGATACTGAGGTGTTAGGGGAAAAGCAGAGTCTCTGCAGCATTCATGTCTGAACTTGACTCATGAGTCTTCGACTCTCCAGCCGTGTGCCTTTGGCCAAGTCCTTTAATGTATTTGAAGCTCAATTTCCCCCTCTGTAAAGTGGCCTGTAGGAAATGCTACAGGGACCAGAGACAATGAGTGGAGGGAGAAGAGCCTGTTAACAGGAACTCACTCTTATATCTTACTCCGTCCTGACACCCAAACATAGCAAGTGCTCACCAGCTCTCCATATTGCTTTGACCTGAACTGGAAAGGAGATTCAACAGACCCCAGAAAATCTTACCTCTTCTCTGGGCTCCAGAAGCACTATTTTAAAAAGTGCCACCCCTTCCTTTACCATCAGCCTCACATCCCCAGCAAGGAGCAAGTTAGAACTGATGGTGTTTCAGAGCAGGCTTTCACAAGGCTGGGGCAGGGAGCCGTCCTGAAAACAGGCGTGTCATGCTCATGTGGTACCCCAGTGAGGCAGGGGAGGTGCTGACATCTTCCTTGACCCTAAGGTCACTTCCAGGTGGTAACTCATGGGAACTTCGCCCTCCAGAGAAGTACAGCTATCGCATAGTGGAGTGAGGGCTGCCATTTCCTGAGGTCCTCCAATATTCCAGGCGCACGCGCACGCGCGCACACACACACACACACACACACACTGTCTTCTTTCATTTTCTCCACTCCCTGGGGTCTTGGGTGGGGGGATGGAGTTGAGAGCTTACATGGTGCCTGAGTTCAGGTTGTAACCAACTCTGCAGCATGGCGCCCCTTCCACTATGCCAAGCAGATTGTGAGTAGGGGTCTGCTGGCAACGGTACTATAAAATCCGTGACTGTTTGACCACAGGGAAGTGACTACTTGGCCCCCAGATTGGCCTCACTGACCAGGGTCTGTAAAGCACTGTTGCTAAGCCGCTGGCCCAGGCCAGTTCCTGACCCCAGTCCTCTGGTCTCATCTAGATAGATAGAGTCACCCCTGGCCCCCGGATTTATGGCCTGTCACATACACCTGCCTTGTATCTGGCCATGACACTTATACCCCCGGGCTGCCCCATAAGGAGGCTCCGAAGTGGATGGTACTGGGACAGCCACACTATAGTTGGGGTCAGGATGCTGTGGCCCAGCAGGTCCTGGCGCCCCAGCTTGCCAGGTGTGTGATGTGGGACTTTGCCCCCTCACCTCTCATCCAACACTTTCCCCACATGTAAAGTGAAGGCAACGAAAGTGGCTTTGCAACTCCCAACAGCATGCTGCAAAAAAAACCCGGAAGGAATGGAAAAGAGACAGTAGGTTTCAAAGAAAGTGATTTTCTAAGTGAAGGAGGCGTTCTAGGCTGGAGAAAGATTCTATCAAAAGGTGTTGGTCCTTATGCCTCGGCCAGCTGCCAGTTCCTTTTTTCATCATTATGGGAATCACAGTTGAACTGAGATGAAGTCTCAGCTTGAATAGTAACTCTGTTGGGAGGAAAAGGAGCAAAACCCAGAGAAGTCTGCTACCATTTATCTAGCCCCCCACTACATAGCCGTGCTTGTCATTCATGCCTCTTTTACTTCTGCAACTCTGTATGTTGTCCCCATTCTACAGGCGATGAATCTGAGGCCCCAGGAGGCCTAGCAACGTGCCCAAGGGACAAAGAATGAGGTTGACCCGAGATTCAGGTCTGGTCTGTTTGACCGGATCACATGGTGTCCATTGAAACTGCTTCTTGATGCCTCATTATTTGTGTCCCAGGGGGGCTGTTGGGGAAAAAGAAGAGTCTGGGCTTAATGTGCAAGACTGGGATGGGGTCTGATGGAAGGGACTCAAACATGTGACTGGTGGGGGGAAATTTGGGTGGAATTGGGGGTCCTCGGAGTCAGGTGGGCCTGGTCACCAGCAGGTCCACAGGGAGCTGACCCTTGCTAGGACATGTTGAACTTGTCTGTGATTTGGGCGAAGAGTGAGGATGGGGGAACACGAGGAGCCAGGGTGCAAATTCCTTGTTTCCCGGAGTCTCTGGCTTGGGGAATTCTGGTTGAATCCCTCCCCTCTTTTGGGGTCAACTGTCCCCGGCTTACATGGCTCTCATGACGGAGCCCTCCTTCCCCCATGAGACAGGATGGCAACCATGTTGGTGCACGGATGTTGGGTAGAGGATCCTTGATGCTCACAGCACGTGGGCCATGTATGAGTTACTCAAGTTCCCCAGCATGGCTCGTTAGTGGCAAAATGAAGATAGAGCAGTGGCCCGTCAGAGGGTTGTCATGAAGGTGAAATGAGACAGGGGCTGTAAAGTGCTCATCTCAGCGGTTGACATGGAGTCAGTGCCCACCTTGCGTTGGCTAGTGGATTGTCATCCTTGTCCCCATCCTCATGAGCTCTTTCCGAGGTGCATTAGCCCATCACTCGACAGAGCCGGTTGTGAATATGTTCCTCCGGTCGCACTGAAGTCGGCCTCCTTACACGTGTCATTGGATCTAGTTTTTCCCCATAGAGCAGAGCAGAGCAAATACGCAAAAAACCAGAGGGAAACTCACTCGGGCTTTGAAATCGGATGCTCAGGCGTATTCTTGAGCAAGCCACATAACCACATTCGTCCACGCAACAAATATTTTGAACACCGACGGGGAGCCCGGCACCGTGACTGGCACTTGGGCCTCAGTGACAAACGGCAGGGCCTGAGCCTGCCGCTTGGCCACGAGCAGTTCGCTCTGCACGTCATCACGGTGACTGGAAGCACTACAGGTGGGGGGATGGGGAGCAGAGATACAAGAAAAGGCAGATTTAAATCTGTAAAGCTTGGGTAAACAAGCCCACCTAAGAGTGGCAGAAGCTACTATTTACTAAATGTGTCATGTCACTCAAGCCTGTGACAGCAACCCAAACCAAACTGGCTCCGGCCCAGACGGAACTAACTGGCTTGCATAGCTGGAATGTAACTCAGCTGAATGCACCTGTCTGCTTTCTCTGTCTCTCAGCTCTGCCTTGCTCCGTGTTGGCTTCAGGCTCTCTCTCCCCAGTGCGGGCGGGATGGCCCCAGCAGCTCAGGGCGACCCTGTTCCTGCTCGGCATCCCCAGCACAGACTTCTCCGTCCAGTAGTTCTAGCAAAGTCCCAGGCCCGAATCTCATTTACTTGTGTGAGGTTGTGTGCCCCTGGAGCTTCTCAACCAGGGGCAGTTTTGCCCTAGCGGGGGACATCTGACGATATCTGGAAGCGTTTCTGGTTGTCACAGCGAGGGGGTGCTACCAGCATCTATCAGAGGCCAAGGAGGCCGCTAAGCCTCCTGCAGTGCACCGGACAGCCCCCACCACAAAGAATTTTCTGGCCCCAAATGTTAATAGTTCCCAGGTTGAGAAATCTTGGCGAATAACATTCTCAATTTAATTTAAGATTCCTGTATCATGTGCCCATTCCTGGAGCCACAGTGGGGTGGGGATGTGACCGCACAGAGTGAGGGCAGGAATGTTTCTTGGAGGAAATCCAGGGGACTCCCACCAGAAGAAGGATGATGGGTATTGAACAAGCAGTAATAACCAGCCTCTGATACATCACGCCAGGCAAATAGCAGGTTCTCAAAAGTGTTATTTTTCTTCTCTTTTTCTTTTTTTTTTTTTTTAAGATTTTATTTATTTATTTGACAGAGAGAGAGAGACAGCCAGCGAGAGAGGGAACACAAGCAGGGGGAGTGGGAGAGGAAGAAGCAGGCTCATAGCGGAGGAGCCTGATGTGGGGCTCAATCCCAGAACGCCGGGATCACACCCTGAGCCGAAGGCAGACGCTCAACCACTGTGCCACCCAGGCGCCCCTCTTCTCTTTTTCTACTTCAATATTTTTAAATGTGTCCTTACTTTATAGAAGTGGGGAAGAACATTAGCTCTCTCGGGCCCACTGGAGGAGCCTGTGTATACATGGCAAGCGTGACAGAAGTGTCTTCTCTCACAGTTGGGGAGTCTGCAAGTCCAAGATCAAAATGGCAATGGGGTCGGGTGCTCCTGAGGCCATTCTCTTTGGCTTGCAGGCGGCTCTCTTCTCACTGTGTCCTCACATGGTCTTTTTCCCTATGTGAGAACACACCTGGTGTCTGTTCTTATAAGGACCCAAGTCCCATCGGATTAGGGCCCCACCCTTAGGACCTCATTTAACCGTAATTACTTCCTTGAACGCCCAATCTTCAAATACAGTCATGTTGGGGGTTAGGGCTTCAACAGAGGAGTTGGCACACAATTCAATCCATTACAGAACACATACACTGGCTGCTGACCGTCTCCTCTTTCAGGCTGGAATTGTCTTAGGAAAGCAAGTTCCCCAGAAGCAGAGCCTGCAAGGGGGCTTGGGATGCATGTGTTTTGTTGAGGGCTTTTCAGGAGTTCCCTTGAAAGTGATGGAAGCAGAAGAGAGAAAAGGGGAAGAGAGCCCAGCCAGGCTGTCCTCGCAGATCAGGTCTGGCCTTGGCTGGCCTGCAGGGGTCTAGGTGAATCATACCCAGGAGCTTAAGAGAGAAGAAGAACTCGAGACAATGAGCGTAGATGAGTGTAGTTTCCTTCTAAGATGAGAGCTACAGCAGCGCGTTAATGAGCTGTTCCAGCAGAGGGGGAAGAATTGATAGTCAGGAGCAAGAGAGAAACTTGCTGAAGCAATTCTTGTGCAGGTGAGAGGGGGTGGGGAACTGGTCGGTAACTGGACAGGTCGGCCACAGATGGGAGCGGGAACAGTATGTCCATAGGAACATGAGGGAAGACGGTGTGTGCACAGAAGCAGGGAGGTCGATACATGTGGAGGGAACACGTGACATCCTCTCTGGATTGCATCTGCTTTCTCAGTGGAGTCGAAAGCAAGGTCATCAGCTGAGAAGGAGGATAAGGGGATTTGGAGAGAGAGAAGATGTGCAAGTAGTCCTGTAGGAGAGCAGGAAACTGAACAAACCAGGGAACCACAAAATGGCTGCTAGGGTCCTGAAAGCCCCCTTGAGATTGGTGCTCATGAATTTCAAGTGACACCAGTCAACATAGTTGTGGGTTTTTCTCCAGCCAAGCTGAGCTCTGTGGTGCATGGGTGAGGTAGGTCAAAATCTAACCAGGGTTGGGGTTTGCCAGGCACGTATAATGAAGGCAAGTGTGTCAGTGAGTCAAGGAATTGAGGGTGTATGGCTGTTTAAAATGATGGATCATGGAAGTCAGGCTGGGTAAGCGATAAAAGACGGACGTGAGGAGGATGAGGATTGGTGGAAACAAGGTATGATCTTGGTTTATAGGCTGAGGTAGGCTAAAAAATTGTTGGAAGGGTGGGTGGTGGCAGCCATTATCTCCAGAGGTTCCCCATTCCACTAGGACTTTACAAAAGTCCTTTCTAAATCCAAACTGAAATATTGCCTGTGTCTTCCACCACTTGGTCCTGTGCGTTGAGCTAAAGCATGGCATAGTGGAAGCTTTCTCATTTTCCCCAAGCCTTCTCTTGTCCAGGCTCAGTGTGCTGAGTTCCTTTGGCCATTTCTCAGGTGACCTACTCTCCGCTCTCCTCATCACCTTATCACTCTTGCTTGTATTTGGCCCCTTCTGCTGGGAGCTGATGATCTTCTGGGCTGCACAGGAAGATTCTGTACTACGGGAAAGCTCAGGACAATGAATCAGGTGTCCCAGTTGGGTCCTCAGGGGTCGCTGGAGTTCTGTCCTCAGAAATGGCATGGCCCTGGTCTCCCTTGTTTCTGTTGCCATGTTCATCCCCCGGGAAAAATGGGAAAAAAAATCATTAAGATCCCCATGTCTGAACCCCAGTGAGTCAGCTTTGCGAATTAGTTTGCAAGTAAGGTTTCCCTCCTTGGGCTGGGACACTGTCAGGCTGGGGGTTATTTGGGGAAAGAATATATTAATATGATGAACTTGCTTAGAGGGTGTGCAGCCCTGTTTGCAAATGTTTCAAGTCTGGATCTGGATGTGATTTTAACATTCTCTGCATAGCACAAAATACACCATCGCGTCCAGTGCAGGAGCTCAGGCCAAAGCACTTGGTGGCATGCTTGTCTTCTCTTTCTTTCCACCTCCATCCAGTCTGTCTGTAAATCCCATCGACTGTCTTCAAAACAAACCAGGGTTTGACCCCGTCTCATTACCTCCTCTGTTGCCATCCTGGTCCTAATCACCATCAGTCCTGGCATGACCCATCGCCAGATCTCCCCAGCTGGTCTCCCTATTCCCACTCTTCCTTCTACAGCCCATGGTCAACATAGAAGATTGCATGATCTTGTTAATGTAAGATGTCGTCAGAGCCATGCCATCTCTCCTTAGAATCTTCCAGTGGCTGCCCCTTTCTTTCCGGGTGAGAACCCAGGTTGTCATGGTGGCTCATACAAGACCCTCTTGAGCTCCCCTGCCAGTCTCTCTACCTCCATCCCAGTACTTGGTCTCCTGCCCTCCTCTGCCTCTAGCCCCGCCGGCCTCACTGGCATACCTGAAAATAGCCCACGTCTGACTCTTCATTCCTCCCTGCAAAGCTTGTGGCTCCCTGATACCCACATGGCTTATCTGCATTCCTTCTGCAAGTCTACGCTTAATGTCACCTTCCAGATGTCTCCCTGTGTAAACTTCCTCCCCTTCCCTGCATTAGTTTTCTCTACAGCCCTTGTCGCCATCTGACATGCTACATATGTTTTATTTTTACTTGTTTATCGAAAAGAACATAAGAGCAGGGACTTGGGCGTGTTCCCAGCTATATGCCAGACCCTAGAATGGTGTTCAGCACTCAGTCCACACTCAGATGTGTGTTGAGTGAATGAATGTCAGTTGAATGAACGAGTGATTGCTAGAAGAATAAATGGCTGTGAGGATATATGGCAGCCACCATTGTGGATAGCTTAGTGTCAGGGTGATCGGATGGTAAATCTCTCATTTAATAGTACGTGAACATGACCAAGTATTCAAGCTGTAGATCTGTTTCCTTCACGTGGCAAATGGGGTGGCAAGGTTACCTATCTCATAGGGTGTCCAGTGAGTATAAAGCACTTAAAATAGTGCCTGGCACATAGCGAGTACCCAGTGAGTGTTACCTATCACCGTGGATTTTCTTTTATTTCTTTTTTAGTTTATTGAGGTGTCAAATGAGTTCTAGGGGCCATCCTCAGCACTTTCCATAAATCATCTGATTCTTACAGGAGCCTTACAAGATAGACATTGTTATGTCCATTTTACAGGTGTGGAAACCAAGGCTCAGAAGGTGTAGGAAATGTGCCCAGAGTTGTTCAATTGGCATGTGGCTGGGCTGTCCAAGCAGGAACATTACTGGAGATGATTCAGGAGAATAGCATTTGTCCTGCCCACAGACTTGGAAGCTAAAGGAAGACTCAGAACAGGCCAGAGCTGGGCAACGAGGAGGAAGCTTGGCTCAAGATGACTTGCTTCCTAGAATTTAATCCTGCATGTATGTGACAGAGAGGTATGGGCACCTGTGTGCCCTGGGAACGGGTTTAGTGACTGGGGCGACAGGACAAAGTCTCTGCACACAGGGAGCTGATACTCTAGTAGGGCACACACCAACATAAACACAAATAAATGTGGGCTAATATCCTGTGTTGTCGGGGTGGTGAAGAAAGTGTGATAGGGTTGTGGCGGATGCGCCCTGCAGCTGGGGGGAGTGGCCGCTTCAGATAGGGTCAGAGGTGGCATTTGAATCACTTGAGGGAGATAAGACTTGTACAATGAACAGAGGGGCACCCAGGACAAGGGTCGTGAGTCAGGAAGCAGCTTGGCACTCCCAAGAGATGGCGGGAAGGCTCGTGAGCATAAAGATATGTGTATCAGATGGTGCGGCAAAGGCCACCTCATGCAAGGCTCAGTCTAGTGGAAGCCACTAGAAGGTTTTAAGTAAGGGGAAGTATGCTTGGAAAGGATCACTCTGGCTGTGTGGTGTGGACCACGAATGGTACAGCAGGGCAGGAGGGAACGCAGGAGCTGGTGGTCTGCAGCACTGCGGCACTGCGAACTGGAAATGGGAGAAGTGCTTCGCCCTGGTATATATTTTGGAAGCAGTGTCGGTAAGACTCGGTGATGAATTGCATGTAGGTCAGAAGGAAAATAAGAGGGGTAAGTATTAATCGCAGATTTTTGGTCTAAGCCACTAGGAAGGTGGAGGCTTTATTTACTCAGATGGAGAAAACTGAGGAAGGGGGGTTTGGATGTATTTGTTGGGGGGTTAGCCGTGGAAACTCAAGAGTTCCATTTTAAATAGTATGGCTTGAGATGTCTGCTGGGCATGCAAGCGGAAATGCCCAGGAGGCAGCTGGAGTAAGTCAGGGTTGAGATGAGTCCAGGCCAGAGATAGAGTTGGGAATTGTCATCAATTAAGGTAACAGGACTGGGTGAATTCACCCAGGGAGGGAGTGTACAGAGAGAGGACAGACCAGCCTTGAGACTGAGAAGGGGAGGCTGGTGGGGAGAAAACGGGAGAGGGTGGGATCCCAGATGTCCCGAGAAGATTGTGTTGCCAGAAAGAGTGCGCAGTGAACTGTATCAGACGCTGCTGAGAGGCTGTCCCTGGGGAAACAGCATTGTCAGCTGTGCTTGTCAGGGTGTGTGTTCCTGGTGACCTTTGCAAGTGGTAGCAAGGATCCAGTCAGAGTGGGGCAAGGAAGAAGGGGAGGTGAGCAGACAATATTCTTTAAGGGGTTTCACTCTAAAAGGAAGCTGAGACAAGGGGCATGGCTGCAGAGGGATGGGGGCCAAGACACAGTAGCTGTGTTCGTATAGGTGTGATGGGGTGGAAGAGTGGATTCTCTCTGGTAGCAGACAGCCCGTGCGCAGGACACTGCTGTGTCCTACCCTTCTAGGGTAGTTTTAGCCACATGCGAATGGCCCCCATCTTGTAACACCTCAGCCTCCCCCTTCTGTGCACTGTCCAGTTCACGGACGCTGCCTCCCCCCTGTGCACTGTCCAGTTCACGGATGCTGCCGGCTACAGGTGTGAAAGATGAAACGAATGAAATGAGATAATTTATGTAACAGCCATGCTCTTTCTAGACTCTTCTAAAGGTCTCTCGTTGAGTCTGCATCAAGGATTGGGATTCTCTAGGGATGGACCCGGGAGTCTCTCTTCTTATGCGCTGTTGGTGGATCTGACGAGCGGCCAGCCTTGAGAACCGCCAACTAATGCCAGCATCATTGCCACGAATGTCACGACTATCACGACTATCATCCTAGCCTCTCCTTTTCCCCAGGGGAGACTAACATCAGGCCTCTCACTGGCCAATCCTGTCAGGGAGCTGGGAAGCAAGGGAGCCTGGGAAATGTAGTTCCCTTTGAACCGGCAGAAGAGAGAAAGGATTCCCTGGATAGACAGGCAGATGACAGGCACAGGTCACACTTAGACACTCCCAGCCTCCGTATCTTTACTTCTAATTGACTTCTGTGTGACAGTGTATTTCTCTGTGTCCCTAACTAGATTTAAAACCCCGTGAGGGCGAGGACAGGGATGACTTACTCCTGATGGTAAACCCAGTGTCTAGAACTCACTAAATACTTGCCAAGTGGATACGCTCGTGAAAGCCGTCGCTTCCGTGAGGGTGCAGGTCTGCCCATCAGCACCCGGCTCTCCTCTTAAGGCTGACATGTCAGTTCCCCAGAAGACAGAAGGGAAAGGCCGTGAGCACTGCACAGACATGGGGCACCAGCGTGTTCTCATTGTGCTTTGAGGTCTCCCTAATAACAGGAATTAGTGCCTTTGGGTTCATCATATTGAAGCCTGAGTCTGTGACCTTCTGCATCAGAATAAGGGAGGTCAGCCTAGATTGGAATTTCTATTTTAAGTCTTGGCCAAATCATAATTTCCCCTCATTATGAAATCCATTTAAATTAATTTTTTGACAGGGAGATTATATTTATATTTTGAGTAATTAATACATTCATATGGTATAACTTTCAGAAGGACCAAATGAATGTCAAGTAGAAAGTTTCCATTGCATTTCTCTCCAATCAGATCCCCTTCCTGGAGGCAACCTGTGATGCCACATTTTTATGGCTCTTCCAAGGTTTGTGTCTATCTTTTCATGGACATACACATGCACACCCACACCCACACCCACACCCAGACCCACTTCTTTATCATACAAATTGTTGCATATTCCACACAAAGTTCTGTCCCTTGCTCTTTGCATTTAACAATGCATCTCGACCTTCCCATATCAGAATATACAAAGCCGCTTGGGCTTTAACGTGTGCAATAATGTGCCGTTATGTAGATGTATCATAACGTATTTAAGTAGTCCGTTGCTAAAGGACACTGGGTTGTTTCAGTTGTTTGCTGTTAGAAATTGTTCACCAACATGGAAGATGTCGCCCTGAGCAGTCTCTGTACCATCATCACTGAGCTGCAAAAGTCATTAGCTTTGGGATTCTCCAAAAAGATGTAGGAAGGGGAAAAAGTTTAATGGAAAGTTTGAGACAAGTAAAAGCCAGTGTAAAGAGCCCTGGCCTGGAATTTAAGGGATCTAACTCCCAAAAATAATAACAAAGTCCCCTCTGAAGCCCCTAGCTTCTTGCAATTTACAAAATAATTAAATATTTGTTAATTCTTTGATCCATTAGGGAAAAAATACCTGTGAGAAGCTATGATGTTTTTCTCCAGCTTCTTGACTCACTAGTTGTATGACCTAAAATAAATTTCTGATTTGTCTATATCCTGGTTAACTTACCTATAAAATAGGGACGATAAATTACCTACGTCATAGGATTATTTTGAGCAGCAAATGAGCTATTCGTGTAAGTGCTTACAACAGGCTTTATCATATAGCAGGAGTTCAGTAAGTGTGAGCTGTTATGATCGTTCATAAGTGAGGAAAGGAAAACACAGAGCAATCAAGCACAAAGTCACCTAGCTCATAAAAGCTACAAATGGTGCAGGGACCCAGGTCTCCAGGCCCCCAAACAAGTCACACTTCTCAACCCTGAGGTCTTAGGGATACGTTCACAGACTAGTGAGAGTAGTCCTGGCACAGAGCAGCTAACAGTGATATTGCCATAGGAGTTTGGCTGACCGTGTTCAAGGGGATTAGTTCAACGTCACAGTTAGTGCTGTAGTTCATCGAATTGGAGATGTCATCACATACAAGAAGCATTGTTATGTGAACTGTAGAGAAGGAAGGAAGGAAGGGAGAGAGGGAGGGGAAAAGGAAGGAAGGGAGGGAGAGAGGAAGGGAGGGAGGGAGTAAGGAAGGAAAAGGAAGAAGGGAGAAAAGGAGGGAAGGGACGGGCAGGGAAGGGAAGAAGGAAGGAAAGGAGAGAGGGAGAAGAGAAAACCTGCCAATCAAAGCTGTAGGATACTGTGCTGATTATTGAGGTATTGTCTCTCATCCAAACTTACCCTCAGTGCTCTGCTCTGTGATGCACAGACTGGGACCTGCATGCCTCCCCTGCCCTTTGACAAGCGGGACACTACAGGAGGATGGACAAGGGGCTTGGTCCTTTCGGTCTGGTTGAATTTCCTATCAGTCCCAGAAGTGGTTGGCAGTTGAGTCTAGTTCCCAGCTTATGTCTACTCCCCAGAACATGGTGCCCCTCAGAGTAGCAGCCCCAGTGGGCCAGTGCCCATCCTTGAAGGTAAGCCAGATGTCGAGAGTGCCTCTTCCAAGCCCCCAAAGTGTCAGCACCAAATGGGCAGCACCCCTCTTCAGAGGTCCCCCTTTGACATCTCAGTTCCCCAGTGTCTGCCTAACCAACTCACTATGTTAAATTCTCTCTGTTAAAAGCACTAGAGTGGTTTCCATTTCCCTGCTTGAGCTCTGACTCATGGATTGTAAGACACACCTTGACTTCAGAAATGTTAAGTGAAGGTCTTAGAATTGATGAAACACAGTATCATCAGTAGTGCGTCAAGGAATTCATAGACCAAGACAGTGCCTTTGAAGGTGACCTAATCAGCCCTGGTGGTGAACCCAGAGGGAGGAAGTGCCTTGCTCAGGGTCACACAGCCAAAGGCGGCAGTGGGGGCTCCTGGGGCTCTGGTCCCTGTCCCTGACCCTTAGGCCAATGCTCTTTCTACTGTACCCGAGTCTTGCTCTGCTGACCATTTTGAAGGGCATGCCCCCTGCTCCTGGGATGGGAAGGTTGACATCCTCATGGTGGGCCTCTTCACCAAATCACCGTTTCTTTTTCCAGGAAGTACACTCTGCTGGTCAACAATGGGTTTGCGGTTTCTGCTGCATTGCTCATGGCCTGTTCTCTGCAGGCAGGAGCCTTGGAAATGCTCATCGTGGGACGCTTCATCATGGGCGTGGATGGAGGTAAGCCTTCACCAAGGCAGGGCAGGGCACGTTCCTTGGAGGGGGGGGGTTCGGAGTGTGAGTGGTGTTTGAAGCTGTCACATGACTGGACTCCTACTACTATTGAGTTGCCAGGGACCAAGGATGCAAAAAGTCTGCTTACAGGGGGCCAGTGCCATGAGATGGACCACTCACGGGGCTCTAGCATGCTAACTGAGAAACGCTAACTGGGAGAGATCCGAGTCAACTCCAGAGACCTGGATGGTCTTCAGTATGTCATGCCTTTTGCTTTGTCATCTTCACTATAAAATTCATATTCCAAGGTTGTCTGTGGTTTCCAGGGGGTTTTTAATGAGGATTGTGTTTCCTGTCTGGGCCTCTGACTTATTCATTCTTTCATGTATTTGCTGAACATTCATTTATGGGGCACCTGCTGTGCCCGGCGTTCTTCTCCATGTTGGGGACACAGTGGAGAATGAAATTCTCTGGTCCCTACTAGGCCCTGCAGCTTACATTCTAGCGGGTGGACAGATCTGTAACTGCATACATGAGGTAGGGAGTGGCAAGCCCTAGGAGAAGAATGAAGCAGGACAGGAGGACAGTGGGGGTTATTTTAGATAGGCCAGCCAGGGAGGATCGCTCAGTGGAGGAAGCATATGAGCAGAGACCGAAATGAACCGAGAGTGAGGACCAAGTGGATATCAGGGGAGTTGGGTTCTTGACCAAGAGAAGAGTGCACCGGCCCTGCGGTGGGGTCGTGCTTGGCACATTAAAGGGAGAGGGAGAGCGAGCAGGCCGGCCTGGCCGGAGCTTGGTGAGCTGGGGGAGAGTGGCTGCAGACGACGCTGAAGGGGGCCGGTCACATCCTGTAGGGCCTTGTAGGATTTGTGTCAAGGGCGATGGGAAGTCAGAGGAGGGTTGAGAGGAATGTGACGTGAGCTGGTTTTGTGTTTCAGTGAGATTCCTCCTGCTTCTGTGTAGAACAGAGTGTAAGGGAGGGCAGGGGTGGATCAGGGAGCCAGTTGTCCAGGGCAGAGAGCCATGGTGGGGCCAGATGGTGGCCAGGAGGCAGCGAGGTGCAGCTGGCTGCTGGCTGTGGGGTATGAGAGAACAGGAGCCTCAAAATATACTGTTAAAACCAGCCAACCAGCCAACCACCCAACCACCCTACCACCCTGCTTTCTTTCTAAATATTGCCAAGCCTGTAAGGCATTACTTGTAGGCATTTGTGGAAAGATTGCAAGCTTTTGGATTCGAAATCCCTGCCTTTGTGTCAGATCTCTGCTGCTTGCCAATTACTGACTTCTGGCAAGTTGCTTAATGGCTCTGAACCTCAGTTTCCCCATTTGTAAAATGGAAATAACAATACCTACTTTGCAGGGCTGTCATAAGGCTGACATGATACCATATATATATACACATATATACATATGTATATACATCTATGTACACACATATATACATGTATATACACATATATGTATATATACACATATATGTATATATACACACATATGTATACACATATACATACGTATACATACGTATGTATATACGTATATATATATATATAAAATATATACACGTATGTATATACGTATATATATATATAAAATCTGCCAAATGCTGTTGGAAACTGTGAGCTCGTTAAAAGCTAATTCCCTTCCTTGCTGATGCTCGCACACTGCGGACACCAGGCTTTGGGAGTGAGCTGAGCAACAAGTATACATCAGGGAGAGGTGAGCAGGAGAGTGAGGGCCTGAGGAAGTTCAGGGGAGAAGACTTCCTGTCCCTTCCCTGCTCTGCTGGCGGGAAATACTCAGGATTAGTAATAACCAGACTCGGGGTGAAATTACTTCTCTGTCTTGGTATTCAAGTAGAAAGGAGTTGGCTATAGAAAATGTTAATTGGTAAGAATAATCCCTGGAGGTTATGTGGTGCTCTGCAGTTAACCAGTCCTGTTCATGGTTTCTTCTGCTCTGATCTGCTGCTGAGGCTGAAGGACCGTTATTTTGTCATTTTACATCAAGAACACTGAGGCTCAGAGGCGTGACAGTAAAGTGGTTACGGCTGAGGGCTGTGCATTCACACTGACTGGGTTTTCCCACTCAGCTTAATTTCATTACTTTGTATCAGTTAGATTTTGCTACATTAAAAAAAAAAAGGCAACCAGAAAGGTAATGGCTTCAAGCAATCACCTTTGTGCTGAGCTTAGAATTCCGTGGGCTGGAGGGCAGTTCTAATGTGGGCCAGCTCTGCGGCTGTCCGCTGGGCTCTCTCCCATGCTGTGGTGGGCTGCACACCAGTCAGCAGCGGGGTGACTTCAGATGGTTTCACTCGCCTGTTTGGTTGTTGGCAGCTGGGTTGGTCTCGGGATCCCGGCAGGGCCAGCTCCTCTCGGCTCCACATCATCTCTCTGCCTGCTGTAGAGAGGCCCAGTCTTCCCATGGGTTTCTCAGAGTGCCAAAGAGTGGTACCAGGGGCAGGACCCCACGTGCAAGCACCTGTCGAGTCACTGCTCGCGGCACGTTTGTCAGTGCCCCATTGGCTAAGCCAGCTCCCATGGCCAGGGACACCGTCAGTGTCAGAGGGACCTAAGCCCCCAGGGCTGCAGACTCAAGGGGTGAGAACCAGCGGGGCCCCACAGCAGCATTCTGCCTCACTGTCCTAGCCTCTTTCCCAGACCAGCAAAGGGGCTCAATCAAAAGCCCCCCCTGCGGTGGTATGCAAAAATTAACTGATGGGCTGCTAGTGTGAAGCACTTAGTACATTCCAGGCCTGCGGTGCCTTCCCCCATCCCGGGAATGGGGACAGGATCCTTGCGATTCTTGGGGCTGTTCTTTTTATTCTCAGCTAATAAGGTACAGATCCCGGGTGTGGACCGAGATGCCTGGTTTCAGAGGCCCTGCCTGCTCAGGACAAAGGCTAGGTGAGATGTGGCATGAAAGGCCTTTCCCAGTAGAGGCCCCGGAGGGTCTCCCTTTCCGGCAGGTTTACGTTTTGTCCATTAGCCTCTTTCTAGTCATCTTGCCTCTCCAGCTCTTCCAGAGGAGGCGAAACTTGCTGCGCATAACTAGTTTCTCTCCGAGTTTCCTTAATTAAAAATAAGCTGGACTTGAAGAGAGAGGCCATTTTTACAAAGCCCCATATTCAAGTCAGATGTCTGTTAGACCCCTTTTCTGATGAGTTTTCCAAAAAGAAATAGGAAAAAAAAAAGTAAGAACAAGAGGGGAGAAAACAACAGACTCTCTAACTTCTAGAGTATAGCCTATGGGAGGCGGCCAGGACATGGAGGCTTCATGTCATTATTCTCATCAGACCTCCTGAGGCAGGGACGGGGCCTTGCAGGCATTTAAAGGAAGGCAGTTGGTCAGAAAAGGGAAAATTGCTGGCCAGGAAATGAATTGGCTGTCCTCCTTGTAATAAATAATTTAAAGCCAAGTGATAAGCCCTGGAGGGTTTTCAGAAGGCTGTGCTGCTCAAGCCAGGTTTGTGGGCAGTATTTGGAACCACAGTAGAAACCCCGGACACCTTCCCCAAGTGTCCTTTCTCTGAAAAGCTTGGCAAAAAAAGAAACAGATTTTTACATTGACACAAACTTGATGCAGCTTGGTGTTAGAGGCAAAATCCATGCAGGTGGTCAGGTCGAAGTAGTACAGAGGTGTTTCGTGTTTGTGGAAGATTACGTTGGACGGGTTCCTGCCCAGCTGTCCCAGTACCGCCCTCACTCCCAGGGGTCCAAGTCCACGTCCACTGCATTAGGAGCTCTCTGATGGACCCGCTCTTCTACCACAGTAGGTGGTCTCTGCTGGACACATCGGAGCAGCAGCATTTAGAGAAGCATATGACATGCAAAGAACATGAAATCAGGGTCAAGGATGTGACTTTAAGTTCTGGCTCTACCAGTGACTTACCAGGTGACCGTGGAACGAGCATTTCACCTCTCTGGGCCAGTAACGTCATCTAGAAAGTAAGGAGGATTGGACTCAGGGAGCTGAGGTTGCTACCAGCCTGAAAAATCTGCTTTGGCTCCCTTTTGTACTCACCTTCGAGCTACTACCTTGAATGATCTCTTGAAGCTTCTGGAGCTCACATGCCACACATAGCTGTATTGTTCACTCATTAAACAACATCACAGAATAGGAGGTGGTGAAATAAGAGTATAGGGCAGAAACACTGGCCCTCTTGTCTGGTGGGGTCAGCTCATGTGTACCAAGCCCCGAGACCTACCCAGTGATGTCCCAGAACAGGCTCCCATCAAGGCTGTGGGCTGCTCTTAAAAGCAAATTATTTATCATTATTCTGCCTACTGGCCCAAAGATGTCCACATCCTCATCCCTGGAACCAGCAAATATGAGCTGATGTGACCAGAGGACTTTGTAGATGTGATGAAGTTAAGGACTGTGAGACGGGGCGCTTACCCTGGATTACCCAGGTGGGTCCCCTAAGATCACAGGGGTCCTGATACGTGAAAGAGGAAGGAGGAGTCCGAGCCAGAGAAGGGAGACGGGAGGGTAAGAGCAGAGGCTGCAGGGATGCAGTGGTGGGGAGGGCCCACAAGCCAAGGGGGGCGGGTGCCTCTGGAGTCTGGGAAAGGCCGGGAAGCCGACTGTCCCCTAGAGCCTCCAGAATGACCGCAGCCCTGCCGTCACTTTGATTTTAGCCCATGTCCCATTTTACACTGTGACCCCCCGAACCACGTGACATAAATTTGTGGTGTTTGACATCTAAGTTTGTGGCGATTTGTTACAGCAGCGGTAGGACACTAGTAAAAACACTAGTCATAGTTTTAATATGATTTGAGTCAAATTTTAACATGACAAACAGCATGTGAGGTGTTCAGAAGGATGGATTCGGTCCCAGCCCTGCTGCTTACTGGCTGGGTGACCTCAGACAGATTTCTTTACCCCTCCGAGCCCCCATTTCCTCACAAGTACAGTTCAGATAACAACAAAGCTACCTGACAATGTTCAGGTACTGTATAGGGGTGTGTGTCTGTGTGTCTGTGTGTGCATGTGTGTTTCTGCATGTGTGCATGTCCTTGTGTGTGTCTGTGTATGTGTGTATATATGATTGTATGTGTGTGTCGGAATGTCTGTGTCTATGTGTAAATGTGTGTGTGTCTGTGTGAAGAGAAAACAGAAAAATTAAAATACACAACTAAAATAGCATATAAATCAGGAAGGCAGTAAGTGAAGTTGGTGTGTGTTAAATTCTTTGCGTTGTCTGGGAAACACTAAAAGTACTAATTTATATTAGATTTCACTAAAACATAGATTCGTGAAATGATCTCTAGAGCAATTATTAAAACAAGAGAAATTATACACTGGAATATTACTCAGCCATCAAAAAGAATGAAATCTTGCCTTTGCTGTGACACGGACGGAGCTAGAGAATATAATGTTAAGCAAAATAAGTCAGAGAAAGACAGATACCACATGATTCCACTCATATGTGGAATTTGAGAAATAAACAAGCAAAGGAAAAAAGAGAGAGACCAAGAAACAGACTCTTAACTCTAGAGAACAAACTGGTGTTACCAGAGGGGAGGAGGGTGGGCATGAAATAGGGGCTGGGACTAAGGAGGGCACTGTCGTGATGAGCACTGGGTGTTGTATGTAAGTGATGAATCACTGTATGGTACACCTGAAACTAATGTCTCACTGTGTGTTAACTATGCTGGAATTAAAATAAAATAAAATAAGATAAAATCTCATTAGTAATTAAGGAAATGCAAATTAAAACCACAATTGATAAAAATTAAAAAGACCAATAACGCCGAATATTGGCAAAAAAGTGGAGGAAAGTGTATTTCATACCTCTCTCATCAAGGTGTAAATTGGTATGATAATTTGGGGAAATTGGCTTTACTAAAACTGAACAAATGTATCTTATGGTTGCAATATCTATATAAACTTGCTTACGTGTGCGCCAAAAGACTTGTGTAAGAATGTTTATGGGGCACTGTTAGTGTTAATCCTAACCTGGAAAACACCGGAGTGTCCGCCAACAGGGAGGCAGTGAAGCGGGATATACTCCTACGCTGGAATATTACAGCACAGCAAGAACACATTACAGTGACGTGCTACAAGTGGGTGCGTCTCCCATCCATGAGAAGCACAGAGATGAGAGATGAGAGAAACCCATCGCCTGTGATTCCGCACACGGAGCTGTGGTGATAGCAGTCAGGCTGGCGGTGACCTCTGGGGAGGAGGGGGAGGATGAGGATTCTGAGGAAGCGCAGGCTGGGGGGGCCTCTGGGGGGCTGGTGGTGTAGGTTATTCTGGACCTGGGTGGAGGCTGCACAGGTGTGTGCATTTTGTGATGATTTCCCCAGACTGCATTGTGCAATTGGAAGATGTGTGTCATATTTTCATTTTCAGTAAAATGCTTTGGACTGGACTCAAATTTTTCTGCACCCCAGTAGGAAAATGCGCATTTCCCGTTGTCCCTAAAGTATGTCCTTCAGCCTCTCTGATCCCCTAGAGAATATTTACCGAGGTGCTTTTTGCTTTTCTAGAGCTAAGAGCTGCTGCTCACTTTGGACTCCAGGAGGAATGGGGAAGCTAAGCTAGCCCCGTGTGAGGGAGTGTCGCCTGACTGCTCCTGGCACACCATCAGGCCATGCTCTCTGGGGAAGGGGAAGGCCTTCTGGAAGTTGTAGCAGGCTCGGGACACTGGAACTGTTGTTGATGTTTTAGCTAAGAGCCAGAGGCCCGCTGCCCTCTGCTTGCTGCTTGGAGTCTGTGTCCCTGTTCAGCTGGTCACCGGGGCCTCCCCCCATGGACCACACTTGTAACTAAGGACCAGCCCGCCGGGGGTCCCAACCACTGGTGCCCCGCTGCTCGGCATTTCTGCAGCCTGGATTAAATAAATAACAGTAGGGCGGCAGTGGCGTGGGGACCCATTCGGTATGTGTCGATCAAGCACCTGTCCTGGGGCTGGGACTGCGCTCTCATGAAACGTCATTGTGGCTTCAGGTGGGGAAACAGATGGTAAGGTAAGTACCAAACAGGGTACTTTGAGGAAGCGCTAAGTGCTGGGAGGAGCTAAGACTGGATGCAGAGAGCACTGGGAAGGGGGCCGATCGCAGAAGGTGGTCGGGGACGGCCTGAGTGAGGAGGTGTGCTGGTGTCCTGGGGCTGCTGGAACAGAGTGCCACAAATGGGGGTACCTCAAACGACAGAAGTGATGCTGTCAGAGTTCTGAGGCCAGAACTCCAAAACCGGAGGGAGAAGCAGCTCCGTGCTCTGCCCTCCCAGCATCGGGCAGCTGCCAGCAACCCGTGACCTTCCCTGGCTTGTGGCAACATCACTCCAGTCTCTGTCCCCACCTTCACATGGCCTCCTCCTCTGTGTCTTCACATGGCCTCTTAGGAGGACCCCAGTCACTGGACTTAGGGCCCGCCTTCATCCAGGATGACCTCACCTTAACTTGATTACCTCTGCAGAGAACTTCCAAACGAGGTCACGTTCAAGGGGGTGGTAAGACAGGAAGCATATCGGGGGTCAGCTTAGAAGGTTCTGACAATCAGGGTTCCAGATAAAGAGAGCAACAAAGACCAATATCCCACAGTCAGTATGCACCCAGAGGGTTCAGTAAACCCCAAGGCTGGGGCCCCTGGGGAGGAAGAGGAGCAGGAGATGGGGGTCATAGGTTGAGAGAGGCCACTCAGGGGTGTGGGATGCCTGGTAGCACCACGGGCCTCGGATGACCTATGCCTTGGTTTGCCCGGGACTCAGGGTGTTTGTTCCTGTCACACAGGACTTCCGTTGCTAAAACCAGGACAGTCCCCAGCAAACTGGGGGGGCGTTGGCTTTCATGTAGACCACCTCCTCATTCACCCACAGTTTAGCTACAGCCTCTCATGTTGCCACATCATTTCGTGACAGTCCAGTAAGAATAGTCACCATGTATGGATAGCCTGCTGTATGCCGGGCACTCCGCTAAGCATTTCACACACATCCCGTGTGCGCCCGGCTCCTCTACGAAGGAAGTATTATGACGGTCCCATGTGTGGCCCCGGGCCCTTCACCGCCACCATTCCGCCTCTGGCCCACCAGCTCTAGCATTTCTCATTCGTTTTTTGAGAGATGATTGGCTCCAGTGGGCTCCAGGAGCACCAGAGAAAGGAAGCTGTTTTATAAGTGCCTGTCAAGTGACCACATGTGAGGCGGGAGCCTTACGTGTAACGGCCTTCCCACTGCACCAGAAATAGATAGCAATTATTACCCTAATTCTATAGAAGAGGAAGCTGAGACTGGGAGAGGCTAATTGACTTGATCAAGGTCACCTTGCAAGGAAGCAAGGGCTCTGGGCTTGAATCCTCGTACGTCTCTCCCTCTGTTTCACTGTCCCCTACGCAGAAAGGGGCCAAGCTGGTCCGTGGCCAGCCAGTTTTTCCACGAGGCCAGCTGCTCTCAGTGTGTGTGTTCTGGATAAAAATTCACATATCCTCTGGCTTATGTTGTGACTTTGCAGCTAATTCCTGTTTCTTTGTACCTTAAGCGTCTTTTCCTTTCTGGTGAGCCAGGAAAAGTTATTCTGGGCTGAGAGGCAGTGAATGAGATCCTCAGCTTATTAACTGGGCCACGTATTCCCTTTACTCTGGGCCTTTTTTTTTTTTTTTTTAGGAAGAGCCTCCCTGATGGCTAGCAACTGGGGTGAATTCAGCTTCCCTGGAAGCACATGGATTGGTACCTAAAGTGTGTCAGGAACCGTACTAGAGGCATCAGGAGGCCAGGGCAGGAAAGAAATGTTTGATGCTTTCACAGTCTGGTGGAAAATTAGACAGTAAGAATTCGTGCTGTGGGCACTGCTTTGCAGAGCGCTGCACGATGAGTGAAGCACCTGGCAGACCCGGTCTCATGCTCCCAGCAGTCCTATGAAGTTAGGCTCAGTTCTCATTCCCATCTGTGGAGAGGAAACTGAGGCTGAGAGATGCTAACTCCCCACCCAAGGCCTCACTGGGATTCTGCCCGGGAGGCCATGTGGCTCCAGAGTGCATCGTCTGTGCTCCCAACGCGCCGTGACTCCGCCTGGGACAAGCGCATTTGTAGACCTGTAGGTAGGCCTGTAAAGGGCTTTGAGAATAGCCCTGCCCAGCTGCAGGTGGAAAACTTACCTGAAACCGACGAGCACTCGATAAAATGCTGTAAAATGGGTAATACAATATCTGCCCGATCTGAGTGCCATGATTTACATAAAGAGGCACTGCTAGCTAGTGGGAAAAGCTCGAGTTCTAGAATCAGAGACCTGATCTATTGGGCAAAATAATCTCTTTGGGCATCTCTGGATGTCGCTTGGTGATTTGGGAAAGTTACTCCATTTGTACCTCAGCTTCCTCATGTTTAGAATAAGGATAATAATAGTACATTTACTTCAGTGGGTTATTAGAAAAATATATACTATATGTAAGAGATAAGAAGGATCCCTGCTACTTGGTAAGCACTAGGTATGTTGACTGTTAACACCACCAATACCATGCCCTGACACCACTTCCACCATCACCTTCACCTCCATCACCATCACCACCATCACCTCCATTACCACCATCACTACCACATCCTCCTCCACCACCATCACCACCAGCATCATGACACCACCACCATCACCTTCACCTCCATCACCATAACCACCACCACTACCACCATCACTACAACCACCCCCACCATCACCACCACCACCACCATCACTTCCATCACCAACTTCACCTCCGTCACCACAGCCACCACCATCATCACCATCACCACCACCACACCACCATTACCAGCATCACTACCACATCCTCCTCCACTACCATCACCCCCACCATCACCACCATCACCACCACCACCACCACCACCATCATCATCACCATCATCCACTTCCCCTTCTGTGAAATCTACCTCCCGGCCATACCCCATGGATGAAATGATACGGGGTGTGTGAAAGCATCGGCAGTTTGTGCAGAATGCTGGGAGGGTGTTGTGGCTACGCTGCCGTTCTTGAGAGGGCACGGCAGAGGGAAGGGCTCTGACCAGTCTTCCTTGAGGACGACGGCCCTCTCACTGCCCAGAGTGCTCTCCCCTCAGAGAAGACCGCCCTCTCACGGCTGCCATGCTTCCTTCACAGGCATCGCCCTCAGCGCGCTCCCCATGTACCTGAACGAGATCTCGCCCAAGGAGATCCGCGGCTCTCTGGGGCAGGTGACCGCCATCTTCATCTGCATTGGTGTGTTCGCCGGGCAGGTGCTGGGCCTGCCTGAGCTGCTGGGAAAGGTAAGTGTGGCTCGCTGGCCCACCTTGACCCTTCTCATTTCATGCCGTCCTCTCAGCCCCCCATGTCCCTTCCAGGATGAAGGGTAGTCGGAGGTGAGCCTTGCCTCCAAAGGCTTGTCCCTGTGTCTTGGAATTCCTGAGCATTCAGGCCTTTCCCTTATTATCGGAGGACAGTTGCTGAGTTCCTTCAATTGTGTTTGCTTTTTTGGTTTCTTTTAGAACATAAAGAATACATAACAAATTCAAACCTTATAGAATGTTCAATCCGCCCACCCAATGAACTATGGTCAGCAGCTCTATTTGTATTTATTGAAGCTTTCTTCTTTGCTTATACAAACCTATATAAACATATATAGTTTTTGTTGTTGTTGTTGTTGTTGTTGTTTAATGGAACCGTGCCGTGCACATTGTTCTGCAGCTTGCTGTTGTCATTTCCTATAGCTGGGGCATCTTTCCAAGATGTTTTGCTTTGCTCTACCTCACTCTTTCTTTCCTACATAAATATATGGTTGTACAGTCTTCTCTTCTGGGCAGTGGGAGAGCCTGACTTTGCATCCCAGTTCAACAGTTGACTTGCTGTGTGGCCTTGGCGAGGAGGAAAGCCTCACCCAGGTTGGGGTGGGGGAGGGTGGGATCAAGGAAGGCTTCCCAGAAGAGGTGGCCTCTAGATGGAACCGTGTGGCTGAGCAGGAGTTAGGCAGGTGACAATGGGGTTTGGAGAGAAGACATTGCAGAGAGAGGGGTAATGGAAGAAAAGGCCTGTGATGAGGACTGGCCCTGACAGCATTCAAGTACCTTGAGGGCCAAGAGGAAAGCCTGTGTGGGGAGTGTGAGAAGTGAGGTGCCTGTTCACTGAGCCAAAGTAGACTTCATCCTGGGGCACTAGGGAGCTCAGTGGCACTTGCAGGGGAGTGACATGGCCAGGTCCAAGTTAGAAGGTGGCTCTGGGGATGGGGACGATGTGGACTGGTGTGGGAAGGGTGGGAAGGGAGAGGAGGACCCGGCAGACACTGGAGAGAGGGACGGAGGTGGTGGCCCTGGGGAAAGGGGAGGGGATGGAGTCCACAGACTTGCTGCCTCCGTGTCCCACCAGGACGAGGGAAGAAGAACATGGTCTTCCCATGTACACTGGAAGATTGGAGGGAGGGAACAGATGGACCACTGGTGATGGTGGGATGTCCACTGCCCCCCACGGTCTGGCGCTTGGACAGAGCACAGCTGGCAGACCCTGTGAGCTGCACCCCTGCAGGGGGAGGTGGCAGTAGGAACAGACGTGACAACGCACACATCACATGCTAACTTTTTATGCCATCCAAACCCTCACAGCGACTCTGTGAGCGGCTCATCTCTGCGGCTCTGGACGTGGAAGCGGAGAGAGGTGAGGTAGGGAACTGAGTCCTAAGAACACGGAGCTGAAACCAGGCCCCGGGTCGGTCTGCTTCCAGACCCATGCATGGGGCACGTCTTACACAGCTAAGAACAGGACATGCTGGGCTCCCTGGGAGTGTGAGCAGGATTCTGACACTGATTCTGATGTGCTGGTTCTTTCCTCACATCAAGCAGTTCTCCCCACCAGCCAGGTGTCCTGCAATTCAGCTCGATTCTGACACCATCTACCTGGACACGGCGTCAGACCCCTCGGGGTCAGGGCTCCGTCCCACGAGACTGTCCCCACTTCAGATGCCAATTGCAAGTCCAGGTTGTCACCTACGCTTCTGACTTATTGGCTGTAAATCAGTGGTTCCAACGACCTCCTCCTTGGGTTCAGGACACGGGGACCAAGCTACTTATGAGATTACAGGTTTATCATAAAAGGATAGGACTCAGAAGAGCCAGATGAAAGACACACATGGGGAAAGGCATGCGGAGGGCATGGAGCTTCCCTGCCTTCTCCCGAGCGTCACTCCCTCAGAATCTTCCAAGGTCACCAACATGGAAGCTCTCGGAACCCCATCCTCTGCGGGGGGCGGGGGGTTGTGGAGGCTTCATTACAAAGGCAGCGTTGTTTAGATCATTGGCTGTTGAGGACTGAACTCAATCTCCAGCCTTTCCCTTCCCTGGAGGTTTCAGGTCATGTGGTTGGCTCCACTGGCACCCAGCCCCCATCCTTAGGTTCTTTCTTAAAGTCTCTTCATTAACATAAACTCACGTGTGGCTTAAAGGGGTTTTTATGAAAATCAAGACACCTTTATTACTCTTACCACTTAGGAAATACCAGGGGTTTTAGGAGCTCTGTGCCAGAAATGAGGAAGACCAAATATATGCTTCTTTTTATATCACAGTAAGACAGTGAGAGCTTAGGTGGGGAGAGAGTACTGGGCCCCTTTGTGCATGTGCCTTACTGACCCTGCAGCCGGCTCCTGCCCCCTTCAGGGAGGGTTTTATAAGCTGAGGAATCAAGCATGACAAGATAATGGGAGCTGATGGCATTTATCACTTAAAAATATTTTCGAGTGTTTGCCAACACTTTTTTTTTTTTTTAAGATTTTATGTATTTATTCGACAGGATAGAGACAGCCAGCGAGAGAGGGAACACAAGCAGGGGGAGTGGGAGAGGAAGAAGCAGGCTCATAGCGGAGGAGCCTGATGTGGGGCTCGATCCCAGAACGCCGGGATCACGCCCTGAGCCGAAGGCAGACGCTTAACCGCTGTGCCACCCAGGCGCCCCTGCCAACACTTTTGATTGTGTTAAAATATGCATAAGATTTAGCATGTTAACCATTTTGAAGTGTACGGTTCCCTAGCATTGCGCATGGCTTCTTATACTTCACCTGATCCAGGTCACTGCAGAAGCATTTGCTTCTCATCTTTCATTATCAACCCTTTTGGGTTATTATGGCCACGGTTTTGTTTTTCTCTTTTGCAAAAACAAAAACAACTCACACTTTACGTTTGTGGTTGTCACATGCGTGATGATTTCTATAAGTAACGGGAGCACGGTGGAAACAGTCTCCTTACCAAAGTGAGATCCCACATTAAAGAGACTCTTTTGCTTTTTGTTTTTAAAATATTTTAAAATTCTAAAAGTCAATGTTATGCGTGTGACAAAAATAAAAACGATGTAACAATGACAGCCTCTGTCCCTTAAATGTAAAAATGTATTTTGAAGTCAACAAACAGGACTGTTGTCCTCCCAGAGTAAAGAAAGTAATAATCTGCCTCCATAGAGAATAAGCTTTTCTCTTTCAAGGTAAGTTCCAACTCCTTATCACACTCCTCTCTTGTAAGTCAGCGTCAGGGCCTTTCTGCCACTGGGAGCCTGTCTTAGCTCAGGCCGCTTGTAACAAATACCACAGGCCGGGCAGCTTACAAACAAGACATTTTGTACCCTTCACAGTTCTGGAGGCGGGAAGTCTGAGATCAGGGGCCAGATCTGGATAGGGCCCACTTCCTGCGTTGTGGGCTGCCGCCTTCTCACTGTGTCCTCAAATAGGGAGAGACATCCTCTTTTTCAGGTCTTTTCAGATAAAGGCATTCATCCTATTCATGGGGGCTCCGCCCTCATGACCTGAACACCTCCCAGGGGCTCTACGTCCTAGCATCATCACCTTGAGGTTAGGTTTCAACATGTGAATTTTGGGGCTGGGGGATACAAAACATTGCATCTGTAATAGGTCCCTCGGTCTTTCTTAAACCTCTGCTTTGTCTCTTCATTCACTCGCTCCTTAGCTCATTCGGTACACTCTTGAATAATGAGTTGGTTGCTGGAGCTGCAGCTTCGGGCATGAACATCAACTGGGTATATTCTGACGTTTATGATGCTCATGGTCTGCAGGGACTGTGTGACCCTGAGCAGGTCACCACCTCTGTGAGCCAGAGTCCTTCTTGGTAGCAGGCATGCTTGCAAGGCCCGAGTCCCCAGGCTCCACTCCAGCATGACTTTCCCTGGGGAGCATCTCTGGCAAACAGTGACGCTGTTCATCATCTCCCCGGAACAGACACCTTTGCAGGTACCTGTCCCATGCTGTCATTTCTCTTTGCTTCTGCATCTTTTCCCTCTGGTAGGTCCTGTCTTACACAAAATCCAGAGGCTGCAAGTTTATTCCCTCGTTCAGCAAATATTTAGAAAGCTGCTCTGTGCCCTGTGTTGGGCTGGTTGCTGGTGGCCATGCACAGAGGGACCAGATTAGTCCTTGCCCTTGGGGAGTTCAGGAAAGACAAGTAACCAAGGATCACCAGCATGATGGGGGTAAGGTAGGGCACTGCTCTGGAGCAGGGTGCCCGGAATGGTTGGTTTTCCTGTAGAAATGACATTGAAACTCCTCCCTTGGGGGTTGGTAAGATTTACCCAGGCCAGGCTGGTGGACGGATAGAGAGGCAGAGGTGGGAAAGTGTTCCAGGCAGAGGAGACAGTCTAAGGGAAGGCCCTGCCATTTATCCAGAGGCAGAAGCCCCACGGGGACTGGGCATTGAGAGGGAGAGTAGGCGGGCACTGGAAAGGTAAGTAGGGGCCACGTCCCGAGGAGCAGGAGGCCCACCTATGTGAGTTACAGTGAAGGGTGGGCAAGATGAGCGGGTTCAGTGGGGTTGTGGCTACTGGGGGACACGTCCTGTCCACTGAGAGCAGCTGCTGCTGTTTCCATGACAGGCACTGGGCTACAGCTGATAGATTTTCTGATTTTCAAGAGAAGTTAGAATCTAGGTATCTATGCATATTTCTTAATTTTTAAATATTAGAAAGTTGACCTAAAAACAAAACAAAACAACAACAACCTTCCATTTGTGGGCTGGATCCTGCCCGTGGTGACTTCACACACCTTGACGCACCTGCGGAGGCTTATCTTTAGTCAAGAGCCTTGAGCAGTCATCTGCAGGTGGAAATAAGGCAACAATAGGATAAGATGTGCACTTGAAAAAAGAGGCCTGCGTGGCTCAGTCAGTTAAGCGTCCAGCCCTTGAACTAGGCTCAGGTGTTGATCTCATGGTCATGAGTTCAAGTCCCGCATTGGGCTCCACGCTGCGTAGGGAGCCTACTTAAAAAAAAAAGACTTGGGCTGCCGCGTGGAGAAAATATTAGACACCAGCCAAACCCAGAGAGACTGCACTGGTCCAGTGGGGAGACGGGAGCTTGGATTAGAGTAGTGGCAGTGGACACAGAGACAAGCAGATGAGCTTGCTTGGTGAGTGGTGGGGTGCAGTGTCCAGGGGAGGAAGAGTCAGGATAAGTCCTGGTGTCTGGCACATCAGCCAGGTAGAAGGGGTACCGGATGCTGAGATAGGGAGCCCTGGAGGGAAGCAGCTTTGCAGGGGACGAGAGGACAAGGTCACTGAAATGAACTGCCCAAGTCAGAACAACTTGAAGGCAGAGCTGATTTGAAGACCCGGGGACCTGGATTCCCACACCTAGATTCCCGGGCAGCGGTACCTCCCACAGCAACAAGGTTTGCAAGCCTGGTGCTGACCAGCGGCACAGTGCCCAGGCCCACCTCTGGCTCTGAGCCAGCTGAGAAAGGTGGGCCATTGCTCCCCAGAGGCTGTCTTTTCCCACCAGGTTGGATTTTTCCAGAGTTTTGGACCTGGCTAGAGGATATGTCATTCAGTAAATGCCTTATTTTCAAAGCCATGCTCCGGGAAGTTGGATAGTGGGCTTCTGACAGAGGGAGGAAGGTCAAATGGAAACTTTTCATTCATCTCTGCAGGCATTTATCATATTCTTGCTGCGTGAGACCCACAGTCATTTCACCTGAGTGTCAGAATCTCATTTTCTCTGTTTTCATCATATTTCTCATTTACCTTCAAAGACAGACAGCTGAGCTTGTGAGAAAAAAGAAAAAAGTAAAGAGAACAGGACTGTGTTACCATGCAAGCAATTGCTTTGAAATGCAGAGGCTGGAGGAAGTACTGGGAAGACTTTTAGAACAGACCGCCAGAAGGCACGACAGGGAAGTAAATGTAGGAATCAACACTTACGCCGCAAATTTAATCAAAGACACATCACAAAACGTGGGAGTTGAACATTTTTGTGACATTTTATGCTTCCAAAGGATATTTTTAAAACATATTAATTAGCTATTTCTCCTGCAGTGGGAAAGAAGAAAGGAAGCTGGATGAAAATTGTAGGCAGAGGGGCGAGAAGACAGGGGGACCACGTGGGGCCATCAGTGCATGGTTCATCCGCGGGGGTCAGGGGGCATCCGTTCCGGGTGAGCTAGCGGACCAGGACAGGCCGGGGGCCTCCCAGTCCATCATTGTTCTCGGGGCACACACTTCACATACGACTTACATCTGTTTTGTCCTTTTGTAGAAAAATCCTGTGCTCAGCTGAGAACATTTGAAAAACATAAAGAAGTAAAACCACTTGAAATTCTGGCATGTTAGGGGAGGCGGGTACTTTGAGTATTTTGGTCTATTCTCTATGTTTTTATATCTCTGTTATGCAATAGAGGTTAATACCATGACTAGCTTTGTGTTTTGCTTTTAAAAAATCACCACTATATCAAAATCATTTCTGTGTCTCGCTAAAGATTCTTTGTAAGTACATTTGTAAAGTAGCATAAATAGACGTTCAGCAATAGCCTTGGATTCCATCACAAAGGTGCACCGCGACGGTTGTCCATTACCGAATGCCTTAGCCTTTTGAATTTTCAAATCGAATATAACAAATCAAATAATATCGAAACAAATACCTTTCATAAATCTTTTTTTTCTAAGTGTTTATTTAAATTCCAATTAGTTAACATACAGTGTAATATTGGTTTCAGGAGTCCAGGAGAGTGATTCATCACTTCCAGTGCTCATCACGACAAGTACATTCCTTAGTCCCCATCACCTTGTCACCCATCCCCTCCCATGAATCTTTTAACTCTTTCCTCTTAACTTACTTGATTTTTATGATTATAATGCATCCATACCCATTGTATACAATATGGAAGAATGTGGAAATTAAGAACATTAGACTTCTGTGTTTTACCATTTCTAGATAAAGATTCTAATAGTTTTTAATTTTTCTCGCCAGTATTTTTAATCATATAATCTTGCACACAGTTCATTCCATGTATAATTTTTTATATGCTGATTATATTGCAACATTAGGTTGTGAACAAGGCATTGAAATTATTTAGCATGATCATTTTAATAATCGTACAATATTTTGAGTTACCATAGTCTGTTTCATTGTTCTTTTATCTTCTGGAAGTTTGGACTGCTTCCAGCCTTTATTAGTGAAACACTGCGATTTGAAAACTTGAGATGAACAATCCTCTCCTAAATCATTACTCAACTCTCTAATTATTCGTGTGGTTTAGTGCCCCAGAAATGGAAGCAGTAGGTCAAAGAATACAAATTTATTTAAGGTTTTTTATGCATATTATCAAATATTTCTCCTGAGAGTCTGACTTTCCCACCAGCAGTGCTCAAGACCGTAGGTATCACCATATACCTCTGTCATCCATAAGCATTTAAATCACTCTTTGATATTTTACAGGATAAATAATATATAGTGACATTATAATACTATTTTGTGTTTATTAGTGAGATTAGATGTTTCATAAGTGTGTTAGTTTCCTATTGGTGCTGTAAGAAATTACTACAACAGAGGGTCCCCTGGGTGGCTTAGTCGACTGAGCATTGACTCTTATTTCTGTTCAGGTCATCATCTCAGGGTCATAAGATTGAGCCCCAAATCAGGCTCCCTGCTCAGCGCAGAGTCTGTTTGACATTCTTTTCTTCTCCCTCTGCCCCTCCCCCTCCAACTTGTGCTTGCTCTCTCTCTCTCTCTCTCTCTCTGTCAGAGAAAAACTACTGGAAAGCTACTGATTGTGTGTGGTAATCTGGAACTCTGTTTTGCTTTCTCGTAGTTTCTGTTTGTTTGCTTACCTAGACAATTCACATGAATGATTATTGATGGCATCTGCAGAGACTGATAATTTTGTCCCCTCCTTTCTAAAACGTATGCCTCTTAGGTCTTTACTGACATTCATGTCTTCTTGCGTTGGCTGGGATGTTAACAGTGTTGACTGTAGGAGACATCTTTGTTTTCCTGATTTATTGGGAAACTTATTGTGTTTCACTATTGGGCATGTTAATTTTTATTAATTTAAAATTTATATTATTTATCCTAGTGAGGAATTATCTATCCCATCTTGGTTTTTATAGACTATCTGCAATGTGTAAAATATCTTCTGATTTTTAAAAGCTATTGAAGCTTTTCTGTTACCTGACAATCAATTACTGGATGTGTTATAATATTAGGATATCTTGTATTAAACCGTCCTTACATTCCTGGGATACATCTTCCTTGGTCCTTGTGGAATATTTTTATATGTTGTTAAATTTGATTCATTCATATCTTGTTTAGTGTTTATATACTTAGGTCCATAGTGGAAATTTGCCTAGAGTTTTTAATGTTTAACCCATATTTTTATCTCTCTTTATCTTTTACTCTTTCTAGAGCAGTTTCTGTAACATTAGTTGGTAACTAAAGCATCAAAAGAGCTCACTAGTAGAACAGTCTCAACCTAGTTTTTCAGGAAGAAATTCTTTGAAGGAACTTTATCAGCTTCTTCTTTAATAATCTGTTTTCTCTTGGGTCAATTTTGTTATTTTCTGTCTTTTCAATTAAGTTATGTATTTCATTGGCACTTTCAAATATGTATGCAAATGTACATAAAACTATACAAGTTTTAATGTCCTCCATGTCTATATGTCTTCTCACTCAATTTAGTTTTACTTACTGGATTTTGCTGGCTCTCTCTCTCTACTTTTTTTTCTTTTTTTTTTGCTTTGCTCTCTTTTTTAAAACAAGATTTCCAAGTGGTTGCCTCTAATTTTGTTATTTGACAGACAAAACTCCGTTATTCATTTTACTGCTTTCCAGTTTTATTAGTTTCTGATTTATTATTATACATTTTTTTCTTTGAACAGAGATTTGCCAACTTTCCTGAGATTGTCATATGCTACTTTCTCAATGTGATTGCTTTCTAAATCATTGATTCCTTATTCAGAACAATTCCTTATTGCAAACAATGTTCTCAATCCTCAAGTAGCTGTGACTTTGTTATTACCACTCATTGCCAGTTTTGTTTTGTTGTGTAGAGAGAAAGTAATCCATTGTGTCTCCCATTCTGTGGCCGGTTCGTGGTCAGCCTGGGTAAATATTCCGTGTCTGCTTAAGGACAGTGGCTCTTTCTTATACCATTGCACCCTATAGACCTGGCAGCACGAACTGATCATTGTTGCATCACGGTCACTATTGTTGATCTACAAAGTACAAAGGATTTCATGCCAGAAAACATTCCCCATGAGATTAAAAAATGTAACTCTGTAACAGAAGAATGAACTCCGAAGGGAGGGTCACGGGCCAGCTCCTGCGGCAGCACGTACAGTGTGGTACAGTGCAGCGAGGTGTGGTGTGCTGTGAGCGTGCAGTGAGCTAAGCACGGTGCCGTGGGGGGCAGTGCAATGGGCCTGTGGGTTCCAGTGCCAGACTGCCTGGGTCTGCATCCCAGCACCACCCCCCGTACGCTGTGGGATTTTGAGTAAGTTACAAAACCTCTCTGAGCCTGTTTCCTCCCCTCTTCAGTGGCATTACAGTGGCACCTGTTCCATGGGGCTTTTGTAAGACTTGCAGAAGGAAACCATGTCAAGCACTTGGAACAGTGCCTGCAGCCGGTGCTAAGTTGATGTTAGCCAATATCTCATTTAACTCATGTAGGAGTACTTGGGAATACATATTATTACTTTCTGTTTTACAGATTAAAAGCTCAGCCTCAGACAGGTCTAATAGTTACCAACTGACTGCAGCAGGAAGGCAGTGGAGCCTAAGTTTCCTGGCTTTGAAGCCTGTGACCTCTTTGCAGTAGAACTGAAGTCCTGACTTGTTTTAGGGGAACTCGGGAGGATGTCCCCAAAGCTTAGAGTCCTGGGATAGGAACCCAGGCCGGTCAGTCCTCTTCAGGCTCGTATTTTTCTCAAGTGGACCCAACCCCCGAGTGTGTGAAAACACTTAGTTTCTGTGAGCTTTTGATCCAGAACTCTCTGGACTTCAAGCCCTGGAAGAAAAGAGAGCTTGATTTTTATAAGAATATAAGGAGAAATGTATTCATCTATGTTAAATGATTTCAAGCCCCAAACAGCCCAACATTCTCTCCTGATAAGAATCGTCTTTATTCTTCCGTGACTTCAAAATCACACCTTTCCTCTTTGAAATGAGAAATCTCATTTGGGCATGACCCGGCTGCTTTCTGTAGCTGGAGAAAACATTCAGCTGGCTTGGGAGCAGCCACATGACGAATTTCCTTTGAAGGGAAACAGGAAACAAGAAAATTGGAGTCTGTCACCTCTGCATTCTTCCCTCACTTCAGAGCTCCTCACAGGTTGCTGTCCGTGCTCCTTCAAACGACATTCAGAGACCCAAATCTTCTCTTTTACATGA
The DNA here is from genome assembly GCF_017311325.1 of Ursus maritimus. Lineage (NCBI taxonomy): Eukaryota > Metazoa > Chordata > Mammalia > Carnivora > Ursidae > Ursus > Ursus maritimus. The sequence goes on from NW_024426996.1 coordinate 75,601,812, forward strand.
TTCAGCCTTTTCAAGTGGGGCAGTTCGAGTCTGGTTCGCTTCCAGAGTCCGCGGTAATCCATAGTCTGCCTCTTTAACAAGAGGGAAGGAGTTACGTTCTGTGTGGGAAGCGGTGGCGCTAATGTCTGACAGTGGCGACAATTAGGGTTTATTTGGTGACAGTCCTGCCGCTGTGGTCAAAGTGCTGCCGTTCGGGGCTCCTTGAAGTGAGGTTCCTGCCCAGGCCGGTTGGTTCCTTGCGAATCTGAAACTCTGGGGTGCAGCCCAGCAGTCTGTGCTTTCATGAGCCTTCCAGGTGCTTCTGAGGCCTGGCCAAGGGATTCAGAGTGAGGACCCCGAGACCAGCACCCAGGTTAGGATCTCGGCTCTACCCCTCACTAGCTGCGTGACTTTGGGCAGGTTACGTAGCCTCTCTGGGCTTCGGTATCTTTGTTGGTAAAGTGAGGATAACTGTGCACAGCTCACAGAGCTGTTGTGAGAATTTATGTTCTCAGGACAATGCTTGCCACGTGGGGATCGGTCCCTCAGTGCTCACTGTTTAGTTCCTCTGTGTGAACGGTGCTTGCTGGACACTTGACATGCGTTACCTCCTTCCTGTGAGCCTTCAGGGTTGATTATTCTCATGTCAGTCTTCCCCAAACAATCCCTTCTCAGTGACAGACTCTCTTTGTCCGTTTTCGGAGTTAAGTGGTCCTTCATTTGCTGGTCTTTCCCAGGAGCTGAGGCCAGAGATCTCATCTTTGAATCATCCTGGGTCTGACCATGGTGTCGGTGACACTGAGATGCTCCCTAAATGTGGAAGGACTGCAAAACCTTCCTTGACCTCAGAATGATGGAGAATACCCCAATGCATGAATTTTTTTTTTTCTTAAAGATTTATTTTCTAGGGAGGGGCGGGGCAGAGGGAGAGAGAATCTCAAGCAGACTCCCCCCGAGCATGGAGCCCGATGCAGGGTTGGAGCTCATGACCTTGCATCAGATCCTGAGGTCATGATCTGAGCCAAAACCAAGAGTCAGACGCTTAACCAACTGATCCACCCAGGTGTCCCCGAATTCATGAATTTTCTAATGCTTCTTCACTTCCAAAAATGCAAACAGCCCCCATGCTCACCTGCTGTGAAGTATATGGGCAAGACTCAGGCCACTGAGTATTGAGAGTGCTGTGACTTTGGGCGAGTGACCTCTCCTGACCTGGAGCTCCTCATCACTGAGAAGGGCTTGCACCGAAGTTGCCCCGAGGCTCCTGTCTACTGTCTACTTGAGCTTCTGGTTTGACGCTCACGCGGTGCGGAGACGCATGTCCTTGGCCTGGGGGGCACTTGAGCCCCTCCGTCAGCTCTGCTGGTATCTCGGTCTACAAACGAGGAAGGTTGGAGGGATACAGAGATAAATTTAATAGTTCTTGAAGCCATGTCATCTGGAATCTTAAAGAAAGTCTTTGAAGCTTGTCTGAACTTTGCTGTCCTGTCTTCAAGACAGCCACAGGGGAAAACGAATAGTTGAGCTGCCCTCTGAGTGGGTGTTGGAAGGCAGAGAATTCCTGAGTCCACATGGGGAAAGATGAGCGGCTCTGGAAGATGGCTTGGCCATGAGGCTCCTGCCCTGTGACTCCCATGGCCCTGGCAGCCAGGCCTTGGGGTGAAGCCTTGAAGGCAGGAAGATCCAGCAAAGGTCAGGCCGAGAGCAGGGTCAGCGTCATCAGACCTGGGCCCAGAGCTCCAAGAGCTGACATCTGCTCTGGGCCCCTCTGTTCTAAGTTCGGTCCACGTGTTAACTCATGGAGTCTGTGCGATGACCCTATGGCTTAGGCATCATTGATGTCATCCCCATCTCACAGATGAGAGCACTGAGCCACAGAGAGATTAACAAATGTGCTTCAAGGTCACCCAGGTGGCAGGCAGCACAGCTGGGTTTGAACACAGGGTGCTAGAATCCCTGCTTTGCCATTTCAGCCTTGGCCTTTCTCCGGCCGATCCCAGCTCAGTAGAAGCACTTGTATCAAAATGCTCCCAGTCCACGGCCGGCTCTTACTACCTGGTTGGTCTGGTTGTAACACGTTCCTAGCAATGAATGCTTTTGAACGGCAAAGGTGCACCGTCTCCCTCTCCAGGTGTTTGGCCATTAATACCATCATCCCATTCCAACGGGATGCTGGGAAGATGAGAGGATGAATTGGAAGCTCTGTGATCCACTCATTCCTGCACACGTGTGCAAAGGGGCCGCATTATCTGCAGCCTCCAGGGCTTTGTGCGGCAGGGCATCCTCACTGGGGATGCAGCGCCTGACCCGGAGCTCCGCAGCTGCTAAGGAGGACGGTGCCCCCAGCGCCCAGCGACAGGCCCAGCTCCGGCCACTGCACCGTGCAGTGGACACTTGCTCTTGGACGCAGGTCCTGAGTCCTGAGCTGGGTGCCGCCGTGTGCCCTCATGCTCTCCCAAATACTGCCTGGGGTGGAGGTTCGGCACAGGTGAGAGGACTGAGGCCAGGGAGGCTGAGCACCCTGCCAAGGATGACCCACCCCTCACATAGCAGAGGGGAGGGGAGAGGGTAGACCGGGGCACCAGAATATTCAAAGCGCTTACCCCGTGTGAAGCGTTGGCTTTTCCATAACCTGGCCTGAACCTGGGAAGTACCTTTCCTGTCATCCCCGCTTGACAGGCTAGAACATGGAGACTCAGGGAACTGTGCCCAGAGCCACCTGGCTGGGGGTCTTGGACATGATCCGAACCTGGGTAGGGGCAGGCATTACTAAAGGGTTGTAGTGTGTGAGACCCCTTAGTGTCGTGTTCGGTCCTTCACCTCCTGTCTGTGAAGACAGGAGTATCCAACTCACCTGTCATCCTCACTCACAGCAGGTGCTACTGAATGAGTGGGTGAAGGCTTCCCTCCTGTTTCCCAGAATGGTTTCCGGGGTCAGGAACCGTGTAGACCTCTTCACCAGCATCATCCAGTGTGATCCCCACAAAACCCAACAAGCCTGTTAGATGGGATTGCTGTGATTTACACCCATTTTGCAGATGAGTAAAACAGGTCCCAGCAGAGTTTGGAGAACTTGCCCAAGGCCACACACTAGTAGGAGTTCTGTCCAGGACTCAGCCCAGGCAGTCTGGCCCAAACCCTGGCTCCTATCATCCTTCTATAATCAGGACTCTCAGCCCAGGGCTCCCTCTTTCTGGGGGAGCTGCTGCCCAAGACAAAGTTTGGGGTGCTCAAGAGCTCTGCCTCCAGATCTGGCTTATCATTGGGCACCCTCTAGTGTTTACAGCCGGCAGGAGCCCAAGCCTCCATTTGGACCATTTGGACAAATTCGTGATGTATTCGTTCATTTGACGTACACTTTATTGAGCTCCTACTATATGCCTGGCACTGTTCCATGCTCTATCCAGCAGTGGACAAAAGAGATAAGGATCTCTGCCCTCATGAACCTTGCATGATTGTGGAGGACACAGATCAGAGACAAATGAATATATGAAGTGAAGCAGAGCAAAGCAGGAAGGAGGGGGAGGGTGGCGACAGAGGCTGCGTTAGACAGGGTGGCTGGTGGTGCGAGGCCTCTGGGGCTGAGAGGCGTAGGAAGCCAGGGAGTGACTGAGGCAGATCCCTGGGAAGCACGTCATAGCTCTTTTCCAGAGATGCCTCTGCTGGAACCTTTTCCCTTTTTTTTTTTTAAAAGATTTTATTTATTTATTTGACAGAGAGACAGCCAGCGAGAGAGGGAACCCAAGCAGGGGGAGTGGGAGAGGAAGAAGCAGGCTCCCAGTGAAGGAGCCTGATGTGGGGCTCGATCCCAGAACGCCGGGATCACGCCCTGAGCCGAAGGCAGACGCTTAACCACTGAGCCACCCAGGCTCCCCTGGAACCGTTTCCTAACCTGCTTTTCCCCTCTCCCTGCTGCTCCTGCCCATCTCCCTCCAAGTCTCCCTCTCATTCAGCCCTTTTCCCCCCTTTCTCCCACTGATGCCCCCAAATTCAGGCCACCTCTCTCCTCCCTTGGACTGTTGGCCGATGGCTTGAATCTATTATCTCTAACTCCTATAGCCATATAATTCCGATCAACTCATTTTGCTCAAATCACACAGTATTTACTGAGTGTCCACAGTGCACCAGACCCCCCCCCCAGATGAGGCAGGCAAAGTCCCTGCCTGCCTGCAAGGGGCTTACTGCCAGAGGGTTAGATGGAAGGGACAGCAGACAGTGGGGGCCTGTGTAGGGATCCCAAGAGTGGGAAGACCAGGGGAGCAACCCTAACACAGTAGAGGAGGGCCAGGGAAGCCTTTTGGAGAAGGTGGTGTCCACCCTGATGATTAGGGGGTGATGGGGTAGCCAGGGTAGGGGGAAACACCGTCCAAGCCCAAGGAAGCAGCCTGTGCAAAAAACCAAAACTGAGAAGACTGAGAAAGTGCTAGGCACGTTAAAAGACGGACAGTGGCTCAATAAGATTGCCAGGGAGGCCAGGAGAGATGAGGGGGACAGGTCAGCTGGGGCCACACACAAGTTCTCCCCATCCCTCCTTGTTCCTGTCATTTCCGTCCCGTCTGCCGAACCACCTTCCCCTGGCTGTGCTTTGCTGGGGTCGCACCGGCCCCTCCGTGGAAGGGCACAGAGCATGGTGGAATGCTCCAATTTGGAACTCGTAAAGCTGTAGCTTTCCTACCTCTGATCCTTTCTAGCTGTGGAACTTGGACATGTTCCTGCTGTTCTCTGAGTCTCAGTTTCCGTATCTGTAAAATGGGCACAATAATGCATACTCCATGGGGTTAATGTAATCACTGAAAGACATGCTGTGCGCAAAGTGCTTATCGCTGTATTCTGTAATAGTTGCCATCTGGCTAAACGGTGGATCCTGTGTCCACCAAGTGAAGCCCAAATTCCCCGGTCTGGCCGCCAAGGCCCCCGCATTCGGGCCCAGGGTCCAGGCCTAATGCATCTAACCTCTAGCACCATTCAGGTATCCACACTTTGCCGAATGCCCCTTCTGCTCTTCTGCCATCCCATAATCCTCCTGCCACCCCTTCTGCCTGGTACCATTTATTTTCTCTTACCTCTTTCAATCCACATCACTCTACCTTTAAGAAAGGCACAGCTCCAGCAGTTATAAACTCAAAAAGGAATATAACTTAACAGCCTTTCTGAAAATAGAAAGGAGAAGCTAATCACCACCTGAGCTGGGCCTGATGCTCCCAACAAAAGCTTTCCACTCGCTCTGTTGAATTCCCATAATAGCGTTTTCTGGGCTTTCGGTCTGATAGGGCAACATCGGGACATGCCCTTTCTTATTGCTTCCGTCTGACTTCACATTGACTGTATTCCCTTCAGGGGCCGAGCCTCTGTTTTGGATTCACCTTTCTCTCCCTGCACCGCCTGGTGTGGAATAGACGTCACTGATGTTGTTGGCTGACCCAAAAAGCATTTCATCAGGGATGCTAAGTAGCCTCTTTTGTTAGCTGAATTCGAGGGAGGGCACTGTCAGGGGTAGTGAAGGTAGAGCTTGTTTTCCAGGCAGAAGGGCCTATTCTGTTTCTTCAGTGCCAGTCTATGCAGTTCCGTGGAGGCTGGGACACTTGGTAGGCTTAGGGCCCTGGGGAAAAGCCACCCAGACATTGTACTTCCATAATTAGATGAGGCAGATGCTGCTTCTGACAGATTTCAAGTCCTGATATTGGAACAATACGGCTCCTCTCACATGTAACTTGACCTCTGAGCTTCTCAAACAGCCCTCACTGATCACAGTTCCTTCCTATGCTTTGGATACTGAGGGGAGAATATCACCCTGTTAGCCTGGGTCCCTCCCCAAGAGAGCTTGGTGTTGAAAATAACAGTGATTTGAAAGAAATCATCCCGCCTCCTCCTGTGCACACACACCACCCCCATCCACCCCCAGCCCCCATCCAGCTATGTCAGACCTGGTTATGACTCAGCAGCTCCCTGAGACCAGAACATTCAGGCTGCTCAGGCCCAGGCCAGTTCCCGTTGTGTGGCTGAATCACAGCAAAGGAAACTGAGCCTAGAGACCAGGGATTCACCACCCAGAATCTCACAGGGGTGCACAAAACTCCAGAAAAGTAGCCCCGATAAAAATTACTCATATCTCAACTTCATACTTAATTTAAAACAAATTTTTTATTATGTTAGTCAAAACAATACATGGAAACAGCTTAAAGAAGAATCCAGTACTACTCAAACACTTGTAGGGAATAACAGGGGTCCATTACTTCACCCGCTTAAGTCTCTTACAGTTCTTTTAGCTGTTATTTGATAATTCTCTTATATTTTAAGATAATTTGAACTAGTTTCTTATGATAAAGCTGTATCTATACATAATCTTTTCATATATAAATAACTGGTTGTTACAGTACGTCCAGATTCATTCATTTTAGACATTTTCATTGATATCCGGTTTTAATAGTTGAGGTCTAGGCATCTTTACTCCACTATGTCTCCCCTCCCCTTTCTCTATCCTACCAATACACTTATAGCACAACCTTTTATTAATCACTAGTTAATATTGATATTATGATTATGTACCCTGATTTCTTTCCTTTTTTGTGCAACTTTTTGTTTCTCCTGGAGTTAATAATACCTTTGTTGTTATTTCTCGCTTGCTTAGTTTTCTTTGTACCTACAGTTGATTTTTTTTCCCTCAAATGCTTTAATATTAAGTACTTGGCAATAAGTTTGCAAAGTGCTAAAATATATTGCAAATGTTCTATGAATTCGATTTTTGTACCTCAGTCTTCTGGCCTGTTATTTTAATCTAAACTGGTTGTCTCTGGTCCTGGTGCAGACCTGTCCTCCTGGGTTTCCTGTGTCTCTCTAGCAGGTAGGATCCACTGTTTCCTGGGTCCCATGTCTTGTTTATTTTCTTATTTCGCTGAATCATTTTCTTTAGCAGTTTGCTAAGAAAATATGAGGAAAGGAAAATCTTTTGCGACTTTCCATGTCTAAAAATTATTCTACACATACACCCAATAGATAGTTGGTTAAAGAACTCTTGGGTGGATATAATTTTTCTTGAAATTTAAAAGCATGGCATGGTGCACTGGGTGTTATACACAACTAATGAATCATCGAGCCTTACATCGAAAACCGGGGATGTACTGTATGGTGACTAACATAATATAATAAAAAATCATTATTAAAAAAAATAAAATAAAAATAAAAGCATGGCTCCACTGTCCTCAGGTCTCTGGCAATGCTGATGAGAAACCTGATGACTTTATTTCTGCTCACTTCTAAGTAAATTCTTGTTTACTTCTGAAAGCTTCTAGAATTTCTTTTTATCTCTTGTTTTATAATTTTGCAATTTATGTCCTTTGATGTGGGTCTTTTTCCTTCATGGCGATAGAGTTCTCTCTATCAATGTACGGACTCATATCCTTTCATTCTGGACGTTTTCATATGTCACTTCTTTGGTAGTTTTTCCTCTCCATATTTCCATTTTCTCTTTCTCAAAATCCTTGTAGTCAGATCGTAGACTGACCCTCTAATTCTGTTTTTAATCTTTCCTTTCCTTTCTTCCATCTCTGTCTCACATGGGAGATTTTCTCAAATTTGTCTTCCAACTTATTTATTGCATATTTTTATTGTTATCATATTTTTAATTTCTAAGGGATTTTCTGTGTGTCACTTTTTCATGGCATCCAGTTCTTGTTTCCTAAACAGAATATCTGCATCTATATCACAGAAGGTATTACTGATGGGGCTCTCGCCTCCTACATTTTATTTTGTTCTGCTACTACGTTTGCTGTTTTTACACCCAATTTCTTTCTTTATGTTGGTTTCTTTTGGCCTCTCTTCTTCAGGTTGGAGAACTCCTCGAATGTCTGGTGCCCCCATGCAGATTTAAAACAGGCTGAGCAGAAGCTCTGAGGGATGGGGCTTCGCCCAGGGAGATGGAAGCGTGAGCAGCATTTTGCCAGGAGGCCCTAGTATGTCAGCATGGGACATGTTTTGTCTTGGGAGGTTGGTTTCTCTGAACAGGGCAGGAGGTGCCTGACTTGCAGGAGCAGGTCAGACACAGGTGATTGGGAGCTTTGAGCTTCATTTTCTAGTTTTCAGCTTCATGTTTTGCTGCTGTGCCTGGTATGCCCAAGCCTGAAGGCACCATAGTCCCACTAATTGTGAGAATGAGCCAGTCCACTGTGGGGAAGAGAGCTGACTGGCTGTAAGGCTTGGAAAGAGGAAGAGGATCTGTGCTCTTTCACTCAACCTCACCAGCCTTCAGTGGTCCCTTGTGCCAAGGTCGGAGTCTTGCTTCCTCTTGGTGCCCCCCAAGGGCTCAGATTGCCCCTTTCCCCACTTTGCTCTCCCACCTTGCCCACCGTCGCCACTTCTATTCTCTCGTTCTCACGGTTAATACTGTTGTATTCCTGGATCGTCATTTTCAGCAATCAGAGAAGGTAATGGGCGATCTGCCTTATTATCAGATAATTTCCATGCCTTTTTTTTCTCAATCCTTTAATATCCAATACAGAAAAGGCACCCAGGATGTTTCCAATAAATGGATTTTAGAATGATCAAATTATAAAATGCTAGACTAAGAAAACTCTCTAAGGAAAACCCACCGTGTGCATAGCACAATGGGGGGCAGAGGCTCAAGTAGCACCCAGCCTCCTCTTGAATGCCTCTAGTAACAAAGTCTTCACTACTTCTAGAACAGAGGTTTGTAGGAGGAGGTGGTATGCATCGGAGTGGCCTATGATACCTGAGCCCTACCTAAGACCTCCTGAGTTAGAAGCCTTAGGGAATGTCTGATGGACTCGGAAAGGTTAATACTTACCCACCCACATTTGGAACCATTGAGAAATGGAGGTCGGACCTGTTACCCGTTGGGGTTCGACACAAGGCCTGGCTCCATGAGCAGCAAGTGAGCCTGCTATGCTCCCTGAGGGAGTTTGGGGGTCTGCAGAGTCGACACCCACTCACCTAGGGGTGCAGCTAAATCCTTATCCAGGGGAAGAAGCAGAAAGAGGCCTCACCCGCTGTGTATTCAAGCCTTTACTAGGTTAGCTCCACCCCGCCAGCGATTGTGGACCAATGGCTGCCACCCAATAACCCAGTAACTGCTGTGGCGATGAGTGCGGGTGGGGCAGAAGGCCAGGAGTGGGTAGGCAAAGTCCCTCCTCACGCAGTCCCGAACGTGGAGAGCAAGGGTGCCCTATACCCCACCCAATCTAGGTCTAAGCAGATGTAGTTTAAACAAGTTTTCCAAAGGGACAGCTACGTTAGCACCCCACATCCATGGCCTGGCGCTCCGGGTTGTGTGAAATGGTAACAATGGTAAACGCTTACTGTGTGCTACTCAGAACTGGGCACCAGGCTGAGCACTTTACATGCTATTTCATCGTCGTGACGGCCTGTAATGTAGTTTTTATTATCCTTATTTTACTGATAAAGACGCTGTGGATTGTAGAGATTAAATACCATGTCTGTGGGCAAGAAGTCAAAACCAGAGGGGCTTGGCACCAAATGCCTGCACCTGGGCTCACCTGGGCTACTCCAGCTCTGTAAGTGACAGGATATGGTGGGGCTTTGGGACAGGCAGGGTGACACCGTGGAGCCTCTTGTCACTGTTCAGCTGTCATACTGTGGGCGAAGCACCTTCCCTCCCTGGGCTTTTGTTCTCCACCCATGGCCAGGGCAAAAATAATTTTGTGGGCATCTGCAAGACAGAATGATTCAGAGATAAAGTTCTGCCCCATTTTGCCAAGTCCCTGGACCAGAGTAACTGATATGTGACCTGAACACGCTGAAAACTTAAAATTTTAGGATTGAAGGATGTAAGTGCTGTAACTCATGAATCATAGAGACTTGGTCAAAGAACATCAAAACCATAAATGCATATGATTCTAGGGCTTTTGCAAAGCATTTACAATACAGGAGTTAGGGCTCGCTAGAGTTACAGGACATTTGGATCATATAGTCCTTGAGTAGAAATTGACCATAGCCGGGGCGCCTGGCTGGCTCAGTTGGTTGAGTGTCCAACTCTTGGTTTGGGCTCAGGTCATGATCTCGGGGTCAAGGGATGGAGCTCTGCATCGGGCTCCATGAGTAGGGAGTCTGCTTGAGGTTCTCTCTTTGGCATGTGCACATGCTTGCTCTCTCGAAAATAAATAAAATCTTTAAAAAAAAAAGAAAAAGAAAAAGAAATTGACCACAGCAGAAACTGACCTGACTCCTTCTGGAATGCAGTAATCTCCTTCAGAACTGCTCTAACTTTGTCATTTTTGCTATTGGTCAAACACTTACCAAGCTCTCTCTCCATGAAAGCTATGTGTACTTACTGTACAGTACTCATCTGTACTTAATTTTACAGATGAGCAAACTGAGGAACAGAGAGGTTAAGTTAATATGTGGCCACACAATCACTAAATGTCAGGACCCAACCCCGGGCAGTCTGTGTTTGGATCAGGTTCTTGGCTTTTCCAGCACAGAGAACTGTGTGAACTCTACCCTGGAGCTTGGAAGTCAGAGCCCTCTCTACCTCTCCGCCTTCATCATGGACTCACCCCTGCTATTTCCATAGCTACTTCAGTTCTCAACCATTCACCCGAATGTTAAATAAATCCATTGTAAATTCCCTGTCCCCTCTGGCAAATTTACTTTCCAAGGTTTTCTGTTTTGGGCTTTTTTTTTTTTTTTTTTTAGATTCCCAGTTAAAAATGTACATACCTTCTTTTCTCATTGAGCACAATGGAAAGCATTTATAAAATTTGGGTTCTGGCATCTTTAGCTTATTCTCTAAAAACAAGTGCATGTCTTTTAGATAAAGGAAAGTTCTCAAAAAGCCAAATACCTAAATACCATTTTTTTAATGCCCAACTTTACTGAGCCCATAATTACATTTTGACATTGACCCCACAAGCCTCTGTGTGTGGAGCATGGCGAAGTTTAAGGCTCCAAAACCCAATCAGACCAATGTGGCACTTTACTATAACTGTATTTTTCACTTTCTAAGATGTGTGTTTTGAGACTGATAATGAATGTTTCTTTAAAAACAAAAAAGAGGGGCGCCTGGGTGGTGCAGTCGTTAAGCGTCTGCCTTCGGCTCAGGACGTTCTGGGATCGAGCCCCACATCAGGCTCCTCCGTTATGAGCCTGCTTCTTCCTCTCCCACTCCCCCTGCTTGTGTTCCCTCTCTTGCTGGCTGTCTCTCTCTGTCAAATAAATAAATAAAATCTTAAAAAAAAAAAAAAAAACAAGAGAATTACCTATTCTGAAATGATTCCAAGAGCAAAACAAACATCTCCCCAAAATTCCAGAAAGTGACAACAGAGAGGAGGAAGTTGATTCACTATAACCGGAGACAGGAGTGGCCATGCTTCTTGAAATCATATGAAGGTGGGGCAGGAGTGAAGCCAGAATGTCGGCCTAACTCTGAGAGCTGTTCTGTTAAAAGCTGTGGTAGGAAAGTAGTTGGAATTTGTGGCCTCAGTGAGTGTAACATGGCGGCAGGGCAGGGGTGAAGAAGCTGAGGAGTTCTGGAGGCTAGTCATCCAGGTTTGCTTGTTTCTTTTACTTGTTACCCTCTCACAGTGAGCATTGCAAGCCCAGCACTTGTCCCCAGTGCCTAGAACGCTACGTCCCAGGGACACGTGCAGGAAACCACATGTCTTTATTTTCCCACAGTCCACTCAGTCCAACCCCAGTTCGCAGTCTCTGGAGCCAACAAGTCTCATGTGAATGGCTTCCTTGGGCATTCATTTCCTCCCCAGGGTCTTTTGAGGGCCCCAAGGCCAACACATGCTCTGCTCTTTCTCCCAGTGGTTCCTCTGTGGCTCCTTCTGTCTGGGAGGGAATCAGCTGAGCGAAACACGCTTGGCCAGCCTCCTGCCCGGTCCGGCATGTCCTTGTGGTAGCAGGGGGCTCTGCTGATGATAGATGTCCTCCCTCCGGCCAGCCAGGCTGAGGGACCCTTGCTGTCATTTGCAGCTGTGACTCTCGGGGTCCAGTCTCCTTAGACGTCCATGAGGCCATTCCCTACATGAAGTTCTGCCACTTCCACAGAGCTTTAGGCAAGAGAAGGACAGTTTTCAGCTCATCACAGAAACTATACTCTTGTCTTCCTTCTCGGTCCTAAAGACGCAGGTCACTCCGCTTTCTTTTATTCTTTCCTCTCAAACAACACTTAGATTTTCACTTCCTACCTATTCTCTCCTTGGAAAGCTTTGAATGGTTTAGAGTCTGGATCACAAAAGAACAAATTTGGGGGTTAGGAAAATGCTAACCATCTTTCCATCAGGAATGAACATGTTTCTCCAAAGCAAAAACTTACATTCTAGCCGTGCTTTCCCACCCTGCTAGTTTAACTCCTCAGTGATTCCTGTTTACTCCTGATCAGAACACACTCTGCAGGCTAAGTGTGGTTTTTTTTTAAGATTTTATTTATCTAAGATAGAGAGGGAGGAAGAGAGCGTGAGTGGGGGGCAGAGGGAGAGGAAGAAGCAGGCTCCCTGCTGAGCAAGGAGCCTGACGCCGAGCTTGATCCCAGCACCCTGGGACCAGGACCCGAGCCTAAGGCAGACGCTTAACCGACTGAGGCACCAGATGCCCCAGGGCTAAGGTTCCACCGAAAGTTGTCCAGTAGCTTGAGGGCAGTTCACCAAAAGAGAGCTGCAGGTGCTGCTTGTTGGAAGCAGAGTCACCTCACGTCTGTGCTCCCCATTCCACCCCGCACCAGATAAAACACAACAACCACCACAACAGGAAACATTAAAACAGAAACAGACGTTACGTGGACATGGGCTCCAGCATCACCCACTCCCCGGCAGTCCTGGGCGCGTGCTCACGTGCTACTCCCTGTCCTCAGAAAGTGACGAGATAGAGGGGCGCCTGGGTGGCTCCGCTGGTTGAGCATTCGGCTCTTGGAGTCAGCTCAGGTCATGATGTCTGGGTTGTGAGGTTGAGCCCCGCGTTGGGCTCTGCGCTCAGCAAGGAGTCTGCTTGAGATTCTCTCCCTCTCCCTTCCCCTCTGCCCCTACCCCTGCTTGTACTCTCTCTCTCTCTCTCAAATAAATAAATAAATAAGATCTTAAAAAAAAAGTTACGTGATAGGGAACACCTGTGGGAATAGTCGAGCTTGGGTGGTCAGGGAAGAGTTCTTTGAGGGGTGGCATTAAAGGTGAGTGGTCAGAAGGAGCAAGCTTACAAAGATGGGGAAGAGGTCAAGGCCAAAGGATGGCAAAGGCAGGGATGAGTGTGGTAAGTTTAAGAAGATAGGGGAAGAAAGGGATAAAGAAAGGGGGGGTAATCAGAAGGGGGAATGAAGCATGAGAGACTATGGACTGAGAAACAAACTGAGGGCTTCAGAGGGGAGGGGGTGGGGGAATGGAATAGGCTGGTGATGGATAGTAAGGAGGGCACGTATTGCATGGTGCACTGGGTGTTATACGCAACTAATGAATCATCGAACTTTACATCAGAAACCAGGGATGTACTGTATGGTGACTAACATAATAAAAAAAACATTAAAAAAAAAAAGAAGATAAAACTTGGCTAGGGACTGGAGTGAACTGGGAGAGTGGTATGAGACAGAGGTCAAAGAAATAGACAGGGGCCAGATACGGAGAGAAAAATGGCTTCAAAGCTTTTGCTTCCAGGGCACCTGGGTGGCTCACTCTGTTAAGTGTCTGCCTTCAGTTAAGGTCATGATCTTGGGGTCTTGGGCTCGAGCCTCACATCCGGTTCCCTGCTCGGTGGGGAGCCTGCTTCTCCCTCTCCCTCTGCCGCTTCCCCTGCTTGTGCTTGTGCTCTCTCTCAAACAAATAAATAAAATAAAATCTTTAAAAAAAAAAGTTTTGCTTCCAAAAAACCCCACAAAAACTTCGGCTTCCATCCACGATTAACCCTCCTACCTTAAACCACCAAGAAACAGACAAAATCTATGAAACAATGGGTTTTAAAATTGGATGGCAGTCAGCGCAAGCCAGCAGTCCTGAGAGAAGGGAAATAAATAAGGGAGGCCCCACACCTGCCCCAGCAGCATGAGTGGGGGGAAAATGCTGGAGAGGAAGGAGCTACGGAGAGGAGAGAGACAGAGAGAACCAGCTCTGGATATCAGCAAAACACAAATACAGAAACAGCAGGAAATCTATTGTGTCAAAAATCAGGCCTCGGCACCGCTCAAAGTATTTATTTAGAAACTGGTATGTCTAGAAAGAACACCAGTGCTGGCCTAGCTAGTCTTCTCAGCGGGCTGACGAGGGAACCATTGGAATAACTTGCGCAAAGACACAGCACGGCCCAGCAGCAGTAATGACAGTCACAGTGATTAAATCAAACTCGGGCACAGCCCCAACTCCATGACAGACACGTTCCAGGCACTTTGCACGTATTGACCTATGTCATCACAACAACCCTGCCGAGTAAGTACAATTGATTGGCATCACACCCGTTTTGCAGATGAGGAAACTGAGGCACAGAGAATTTAAGTAACTTCCCCAGGGTTTCTCTGCCAGTGAGCAACAGAGCTGGGACAGGAATGCAGGTGTCCTCAATCAGTAACCCACCTTCCCACCACCTTCCCAGGGGTTTCAGGATCTCCGGCTCAGGGCAGCCAGACCTCTCAGCCTGAGACCCCCAGCCCCACACCAAGGCCCTAGACCCCAGACCTGCAGGCGCCCTCATATGCAGTCAATGTGCTTTTGCTGCCGGCCAGTGATCTCTGATTTAACCAGCTTCTTGGCCACGCTGGACTCGAGCAAGAGAAGCAGGCACAAAGAAAACGTGATCCTGATGCCACATTAGAAGGGCCTGTAACAGAGGCTCGTGCCAATGGCGCACCAAGCAGGGGCCCTTTAATTCTGCCTGCAGGAGTCAGAGCAGGCCCCATAGGGAGGCTTGCAAGGAGGAAGCAAGAATTTCCCGGGCAGGCCACAAGAAGTCAAAGGGCTTCTAAGCAAAGGGAGCAGCAGGTGCGAAGAAGTCTCAGAGGTGTCAGAGAATAGGAGCTCTCTGATAAAGCCTGGAACCCCGGGGGGATGGGAAGGGGCCGGGGAAGGAGCTGAGGCTGCAGTGATGGCCACATGGAGTGCCTTGAGTGCCAAGCTAAACAGTGTGAGCCTTTTTCTGGTAGTTTCCTTCCACGACAAGGTGCGGCCTCTCCTTAGACACAGGCTACACTGGTGCCGGCTGGCAGTTTTCGCTGGCCCATCCAGGCACCTGCACCCAGCTGCCCGCTTGAATCACACACAGCTTGCAGGGACACCCTGTGCTGGGTGGCTGGTGACAAGAAGCAGTGCCAGAAAATAGCCCTTGGTTTGAAATCTCTGCACTTTCTTTGGTTTTGGTTTCCTAACGTTTAAGGTATTTGAACGACCAGGAGGAAGGGTGAGTCTCCGAAAAGACGCTTCTTTATAAAAACCAGTAATACCAAGCAGAGCCTCTGCTCATCAGAGCATGGCAGGCACCCAGTGGGCTGGGATGTGTCGACTGTAGCTTTATGCATAGGGGGCATGTCGAAGGAAGAAAGCTAAGGCCAAGACTCCCTGGGAAGAGCTAAGTGCTGCTATTACTGTCCTCGGACCTGCCCTGTCCTTCAGGACATGCACACGGACAGAACGAAGGTGATGTGAGTGAGTTAAGGAAAGGAGAGCCTAGCATCGCTCTGGAAGTCCAGCTTCCCACTCTATGTGTGCTGAAAGTCAAGGGCACTCAGAGGCAGAGGGGATGGGGGTGTGAATCTCGGCGCAGCCTAGCATCTCACAGATGAGACAGCGCCCTGAGACGGGGGGCACCATGCTCCTTCTCAGGGGGCTCAGCAAAGGGCCACCAGGGCTGTCTGCGTCCAGAGTAGGAGTACCAGGTAGCCGGACAGAGGCCTCAAGGGGGGAGAAAGCATACAAGGAGGAGGGGCAGTGGCTGGTGAAATTTAGTGGGGGCCCTGGGAGCAGGTATGCTGGTCCTCAACTCCTAGACTTCCTATGTGGATCTGAGACATGAGTTTCATACACTCAACTGAGACTCCAAGTCATAGGCTCAGGGCAGCAGGTCTAGCCTCCGCCCACCCTTCGATTAGGATGGACCGCCTACATTGGCTCAGGCCTGAAGCAAAGGGAAAAAAGAGCCAACGTCTGTTGGCTACCACCTTTGTACCAGGCCCATGCTTAGGATATGACCTCTAATACCCTCATAGGAACCCTGCAAAATAAGTGCTCATCACTGTCCTCATTTTCTAACTGAGAATAAGTCATTTGCTCAAAGCCCCATATCTTGTAAGGAGAGGAACCAGAATTTGAACTTGGGTCAAACTCCAAAGCTGAACAGAGCTGCGGAAGGGAAAGACTGACATCCAAGGTCGCAGAACCCTTGGTAACCTGAGCTGGTCCCTGACCCTTAATAATCATGCCTCACACCATACATGCCTCACACCATACACACATACGCCCTAAATTGAGGTCATCAACAGGAAAATGCAATTCATATGGGTGTCCTTATGTTTTTAAAGCCTCAGAACAAACCATATTTGTCTCGCTTTCTTGAGTTCCACTTGGAGGACACTAACTGGTAGATGACCCACAATGGGGGAGGTGGAGGAGGAGGCAGACAAAGCCATGGTGTGAATGGGTCTGAACAATGAGACCCAGAAACCTGGATGACTCAGCTAGAACACAGAAGGCTGACAAAGGGATTAATAATGGGTTTCAAGTACAGGGAACTTTATTTAGAAAAGAATGGGCTACCTAATTCCCTGGGAAAGAGAAGGGCGATTTCTGTAAATGTAAAGTCAGGGAAGTCGGGTCTGCCTCAGCAAAGTGCAGCTGAGGAGTGCCCTGCCTGTCCATGAGGCTAGTGTGGGGGTTGAGAGTGCGGTGCTGGGTACTTCGCTGCGTGGGGTTAGTCCCCACGTGGCCACTTAGAACATGCATGACTTAACTTCTCCATGCCTCAGTTTCCTCAACTGTAAAATACAGATGAAGGCAGAAGTATTGGGAGGATACAGCTGAGTCAGTGTGTATGAAGCACCCGGCAAATTCGAATGTGCTTGGTGCCAGTCTCTTACCGCAGGTTGGCCCGGGAAGGTACTCTGCAGGTCAACAACCTTTTAAAATTGCATGGATTTCTCTGTCTCAAATGGACAATCTTGATTTTATGGACGATTTTGCTGCAGGATCATCTCTCTATCTCGGTATCCTTAGCAGACAACGAGAATAATAGCTTCTGACCTTACTGTCCCATAAGATTGCTTGAAAACTAAGCAAGGCATAGGACAACAAAACCCTTGGAAAAGCAGACAAATGTTGTAGGAAAGGGGGCGGGGATCTGGCATGTCTTAAAAGCAACCCTGGGTCACTACTCGGGTGCTTCACTCACATCTAGAACTCACAGCAGCTTTCTGAGAGGCGAATGTTAGGCCCTTGGAAGGTAACGTCAGTATTATTTCTCACACAGGAAAAGGCAGGAGGCTCCTGAAGCCCATGTTCTTGAGATTGCTGTTGTTCTGTTGAAATACAATCAGATCCTGAATCCATACAAAAATAGTGATTCTAGAACAATCCGCTTGCTACAGGAGTTGAACTGTAGTAGCAGCTGGACTGCACTCTGTAGGATCGGGTGGTATTGGTTTCTGCACGAGCCAGAGTGGAGGTGGTGATGGCTGGGCCCATCGGTGAGGCAGGGTAGACACAGCAGGGCACAGGCTCCCCACCCCAGGGCTCTGGAAAGCTGAGGCCAGATGGGTCCCTCTCTGAAAGGTGGTTATGGGGGTGACAAGGTCAAGGGATTCCATACACATTTGTTGACATGCTGCTTCCCTTGTAAGACGCAGCTCAGCAAGCCAGGGCGTTCACACATGTCACCCAGCACCCCTTCTGAAGGTGAGCACGTTTCCACGCTGTTTCTCCTTATGAATGGCTGCACCAGCCCCTTGCCCTGATGGAGTTCCTGTTGTTTAGGTGCCAGCCGGAGCCATTGGAGCTGAGCCTGAGGGGCCTCTGATGAGTTCTGGGTAGGATTCTCCATGGAGAGGCAGGACTGCTTGAGCCTAATATAATCTGTGTATAACTTGTCTGTTCACGCAGCCCCTACCGCGGGGGCAGGTGACGGCGTGATGTCAGGGATATGTCATGCAAGGAGCCCCATGTAGGAATCCGAAGAGCCAGGCTCTCATTCAGCTGCACCCCCCACTTTCTCATGTCACCTTGCCTCAGTTGCCTGACCTTTCTGGGCCTCAGTTTTCTCTTCTATTTATTTATATATTTATTTATTTATAGACTTGATTTTTTAAAAAAGATTTGACTTGTTTGAGAGCAAGAGAGAGCGTGAGCAGGGGGAGGAGCAGAGGGAGAGGGAGAGTCAGACTCCCTGCTGAGTGTGCAGGCCAACGTGGGTCTCCAGCCCAGGACCCAAGACGAAAGCAGACTCCTAACTGACTGAGCCACCCAGGTACCCATGGGCCTCGGTTTTCTCTTTTATAGACTGGAAACTGTAATAGTACCTCAGAGGAGAAGATTTTTATGGTAGTTCGGCCTTTTAATAGGATACCACTTGGGAAGATGGAGCATTAAAAATAATCAAGTACTTTGAAAGCAGGGGTGTGTGTTATTTCACGGTTCCATCTCCAGCAGCGGCTTCGCTGCCCCTCCTCTTAGCCAGCATGCACTCAGTCAGCAAGCTTTAACTGGACACAGGCCAAAGAACGCAGCAGGGGGATGGCCCCGGGGAGCTCAGTCTAGTCAGGGAGACACACCCAGAAAGCTATCCGTTGCTACATGAGGTAATGAGTGTTTTAATGGAAGTCTGTACCTGGCGGAGATGTTATCCATGGGTGGGAAGGCTAAACTTGGAAGGAGAGGTGGGTGCTGGGTAGGTAGGGGGCAGGCATTTCCCGGTGAGGAAACAGCACCTGCAAGGGCATGGCATCTGCTCGTAGAGTCAGGGAGGCTCACAGATCAGGTGGGCAGGGCCAGAGCAGAGGCGCCTGGGCCGCTGCCCAGCCCGTAGCAAGGCTGGCATCGTAGCAGGGTTCTGATAGGGCAGGGCTCTCTACCCCTGGCTAAGAGAGTTGGGCTCGACCTCCAGGGCAACGGGAAGCCCTGAAAGGTCTTAGAGAAGTGGTTTAGACCACATCCACTTTCCAAGGATCACTCAGGCTGTGAGGGATGGAACAGAATATGGAAGATTTGGGGACAGTCGAGATGCTGCTGCAGGAATCCAGGCGACCGGTGGGAAAAAGGTCCCCTAAGGCCAGTACTAGCAAGAGACAAGGGGAGGAGATTCATGAGAGAAAGATTGAGAAACAGCCGATGGGGCCATAGTAGCAGTAGCAGTAGCAGCCAGTCAGAAGGCAGTGGGAGGGCTGAGGGTCAACGGCAGGCATGCAGACACTAGGTTTCCGAAGTGGGTTGCAGGACAGGTGGTAATTGAGGGACAGGCCTGGGTGGGCTGGGAGGTGAGAGACCCCCTGCTCAGATACAGAAAGAAGAGTTATCAGTGGAGCTGCCCCCGGGCACCTGGAATTGAGAGGAGCCCCAGGCAGAGGTGAAGGCTGGACGTGGGCATTTGGAGGCTGGGCCCACAGGTGTGTCCTAGGTGGGGCTGCCCAGCAAAGAGACCCTGAGATGGAGGCTGGCGAGCAGCAAGTTGATTGGGACCTGCGCTCAGCTCAGTACCTGCCAGGGAGTAAGGGAGGTAACAGCAGAGGGGAACGGTGAGCTGCCTCAGTCATACAGAGATCTTGGCCTCACTCTGGACCGGGGAGGGCCTCTCCAATTGTCCCATTTCAGACAGAGGAGGAGAGGCAGGCCTTTGTGCCCCCACGTCAGCCAGCCCCTGGATGCAGGTTGCTCCCGGGGAGGGGTGGGCAGCCTTGGTGGAAAAAAAGCATCCTCCAAGGGCACGTCTCGGGGAGACCCAGCCATGGTCCCACAGCCAACAACACTCCTGGCAGCTCAGGGATGATCAGTTCTGGGCCCTGCACCACCATCCCCTGCAGGTGGAGGGGAAGCCCTAGGCTCTCACTGCCCCTGGAGCCACCTGGAGAACGTAAACAGCCTGGCACCCAAGCCATGCTCCCAGATCGGAGAACCCCAAATCTCTAAGTGGGGGAGACAATGAGCATCAGCAGTTTTTAAAACTCTCCAAGCGATTCCTTTGTGCAGCTGAATTTAAGACCCACAGCCCTGGGGAAACATTGGAGATGAACAGAAGGAGGGCTGGGCTCACATGCCCGGGGTGCTCGAGGAAGCTGGAGGAGAACCAAAAGAGGTGGCCTGAAAGGCAGGGCCTGGGGCTCAGAGAGCAGTGGTGGCCCACAGCAAGAACGTGTGTGGTGCCCTGCCTGGGGTTTGGTGGGGAATGGCTCAGCCCTTCTGAAATGTACCTGGGACTGGCTTTAGTCAGGTATGCTTATGCTGAGGTGACAGACTTGGAAACACTCCTTTTGAAAGAAGGCTTCATTATTCATGGTTCCCAAGCACAGGGCTAATGCCACCCCATGCAGGGCCATGAGAGCAAGCACCAGGGTCCCTCAGGAAGCAGAAGGAGGGAGGGGAGAGCAAGGCCTAGAGCCTTTATTTTGGTTTCAGCATCAGGAATGGGCAAGGCAGGGGAGACAAGCTTGAACAAGTTTAGGACTGCATAGTTTGGATGATTTCAGGCCGGCACTGGGCTGTAGGGCCGTCTAGCTGTCTGGTACCTGACCACTGGGGAACGTAGGGTGGGAGGAATATCGGCTTATGTGTGACAGTTGGATAAAGGAGGTCACTGGGGGTGTGGGCTCTGGTTCATTTGCATGTGGAAGGCATGCTCTCGGGCAGGCTGTTTACTAGGACGAGACTCAGCCACCCCTGGGAAGGGCAGTCTCTGCAGCATCAGTAAGGACCCCAGATGCCAAAGCATTGTAAAATACAGAAAATAAAAAGCGTAATTAATAAACCTGCTCTGTGGGCCCTGAGCGTGGAGATCGAAGTGGGCTGGATTTCAGTAGCATTACCGGGTGTGGCTTTCACAGCAGTACACGGTACACGGTAGCCTTGTCCCTGGATTCCTTGGG
The DNA here is from genome assembly GCF_017311325.1 of Ursus maritimus. Lineage (NCBI taxonomy): Eukaryota > Metazoa > Chordata > Mammalia > Carnivora > Ursidae > Ursus > Ursus maritimus. Next base: position 75,622,801 of record NW_024426996.1, read on the forward strand.
GCCGCAGGGGACATGAGTCTTTAGAAGAGATGCAGGGACACCTGGGTGGCTCAGTCAGCTAAGCGTCTTCCTTCAGTTCAGGTCCTGATGGATTGAGACCTGCATGGGGCTCCGTGCTCAGCGGGGCATCTGCTTCTCCCTCTTCCTCTGCCCCTCCTCCTGCTCATGCTTTCTCTCTCAAACAAACAAATAAAGTCTTTAAAAAATAGAAGCGATGCAAACTCCCAGATCAGAGGAACTCCAGGGGGAGGGGGTGGTCCTGGGGGTGGGCTGGAGGAGTCGGACACTGGCCGGAAGCTGCAGAGAGGAGAGGGAGAGAAATGAGAAGCCTCCATCCTCCTACCCCCTCCCCATTCTTTCCACTGTGGCTCCAAGTCCAAAGCAGGCTTGGAGTGGGGGATGGAAAATTTGCCATTCAGTCGGGTTGATTTTGGTTATTTTCAAATTGTGACCCTGAGACTGTGTCCTAAGATTGAGGCCGTGGCACGGGGCAGAGAGGAGTACCCCCACCAACTAAATGTTAAAGGAATGTAGGAGACAAAAACCAAGGTTGTACTTTTTGATGGCATCATGAATTGTGTGTATTTAACATGAGTTGTGTTTGTGGGGCACTGAGCACAGAGCTTGGCACGTTCAGTGCTCGACAAACATTCAGCTGTTACTATAATTAGATCCTAAATGTGATGAAATAGAGAAATACTTCATTTCGTGCCCCCGTTGGCTTTGTGAGGTAGGCCCCCTTCTTCACCTTCTCGCCTCCAGCAGCCCCGAGCCGGTGGCCCGAGTGCTGACCAGCATCCCCTCCCCTGTCCCACTTGTCTGGGAGTGGAGGGCACACGGCGACGTCCTTCCTAACTACCTGACTTGGGCTTAGATCAGCGGTTCCAACTCTACTTAAGATTTTGTGCTGTCTCATCGCAGTCCAGGAGGATAGTATTTATGGAAAGGCCTGAAGTCATCGACAGCTTGGGGGGAGTGGGACCCAGAAGTCCATTTTATAAAGGAAACCTTGCAGATTCAAGAACAAGATAATGGCGTTATGGTGCGACCCACTCCCCTTACCTGAGAGGGAGTTGAAAATCATCGTGACCGACAAGATGATGCATATTTCTTTCCTCCTGAGTAAAATAAGCAGGTTTAAGAGCCCTGACCTCATGCTTTCTCGAACATAGGAGGCTCTAATCGGCGTTAGAGAGACTCCTCTGAGACTGACGTTCCGTAGCACCTCCAGGTCCCATGGTAGGCGAGGAGTGCGTGTTCTTAGAACACGCCATCGGTGGCGAACAGCTCCTAAAGACGAAAGCTAGAGGCTAACCTCTGCAGTCGCCAAGGGCTGCGTGTGAGGGCGATCAGTGTGTACAAAAGCCCCTTCCCACACTCGCCCGTTCCTCCCACAGCTGCTCTGTGCTGGGCACGGTCTCCGCCTGCAGGAGGCAAGAAGTCTCCACTGTGGTACAAAATGTTGAGTCCTTGGCTCTGTGCTGGGACCAACGCCCAGGAGCACCGTGGAGGGCCCCTGAGGAGTCTTTGGCCCGAGGCAATGGAAGAAAGTCAGATCCTTGTCTGGTGCCCTCGTGACCCCTCCCTGGTCTGTGAGGCCCCTGCGGTGAGGCTCCACGGATCAGAACTCAGGTTCTCAGGTCCAAGACCTGATGCTCAGTCATGCCTCCGTGACCGAATTGTGGCCTCAATGAACCCAGTGACCCCTCTGTGCGGCAGTGAGTATGTCTGAAACACGAGCGTGATAATGGTCTGCACCTCAGGGCTATTGTGGAGATTCAAGGACATAACCTATGTAACGGGCTTCTCACCACGGTTGGTAATAGAAAGCCCTGTGTCCTATTGAATGCTTACAGTGTGCGGGGTCCTGCTGAGCACTCGATACGATACACGCAGTAACTCACGTAACGCTCCTGACAACCCGTGAACAGGCATTAGGGTTATCCCCATTTTACAGACAGGAAGACTGAGCATAAGCAGTTAGATTGCCCAAGGCCACAGAGAGCGGGGGATAGAAGCAGGATTCAAATCCAGACAGCTGTGGGATTTGGGATTTTTATAGGAACCAAATGCATGAACGCCACTGTCGGCTGAGCTCAGCTCCTCCTGGATAAATTGTCCCCCAAGCTCTACTCTGGACATTCCTGCCATTCTCCTTTCCTGGTCCAGACACGCTAGCATCCTAAGCTAGGGGTGGCCCACCCTGAGGTCAGTAGTATCCACTTTTCTCCAGAGGTGGAGACCAGACCACAGCCACCAGAGTGATGTTCTTCGGAAAGATTCCGCATGTCCTTGCATTTACGACCTCACAGGTCACAGGCTGTGCCGTAGACTTGGCTTGTCAGTAAGAATAGAAGTCCACTCACTGTGCTCACTGACACCATGAGACCAGAAATGATGGACTGTCGATTCAAGGAAGGGGAAGGTGTGCAGAGCCTTCCCCAGCTCCCAGTAGTCCTCGGAGCCATGTCCACGTGCCATGGAATGGCAGCAAAGCCGCCCCGACCAGCCTCCACCCCAGCTCCCAGGTCTCTGGCATCCCCTGGCCCTGCATTCTTGCCACGGTGCTTGTTTCCCAGGGAGCCTGGGCAGGTCAGGCCTCAGTCGTACATACTGTTCCTACTCCAGGACTGCCCTTCCAGCTCCTTTGCTCCTTCCACCCTTTGGCAGCTCCGAGGATCTCACCCCCTGGAAACGCCCCTCTATTAAGATGCTGTGGGAGGAGCTGGCTTGCTTCCCGTCTGCGCGGCTACTGGCTGGCCCGCCTCGGCGTGGGCTTTTCTGTCTCCACATCTGGAATGTGCAGCAACAGCTCCGGCCTCTCTGGCTGCCGGGAGGTGAAATGACACAATTGTGTGACAAGCTCACACCACGCCTGGCACATAGTAGGAGCTTAATTGGATTAAATCCCTTGTCTTTCCCCCCTAGCTTTCTCTTTTGCTCTTACTGAGGCAGCAGGTAAACTCAAAGAAAGAACAAATCAGCAACAACATACACCAAGTAGACACAGCGAAAATCCCACTTAAACGTACACCACTTTTCTTTCTTCCTTGGTCTTTAAAAAATATGGAGCTATAACTCACCTACGTAAAATCCATCCTTTTAAGTGGTTTTTAGTATATTCACAAAGATGCACGATCATGGCTCTTTTCTAATCCCAGATATTGTGATCACCTCCAGAAAGGAAGCCCATCGCTGGGGGCAGTCACTGTCCCTGTCCTCACTCCCTCCCCAGCAACCACCGGTCTGCCTTCCACTCCCAGCACCGCTGTCGTTCACACGGAGTTCTCCACCAAACCCCAAGCTGGCGTCGGCCTGGCTGGGTCCTCCCAGCACAGCGGTCACTTCAGAGGAGTTTTGTGAATATGAATCACTGTTCTACACAGAAAAGGAAGTAGGATCGAAGGTCCCTTGAAAATCAGGACCTGGTCGTTGCCCTTCCACGAGCCAGTTGGCCCACTCTGGGCTTCAGGGGCCCCTGCCTGCTCGACCCTCTAACCATCTGGGAACTGGGAACTTCTGGGGTCTCTGGCCTCAAGGGCCTCCTTAGGGAGCCAGCCCTGGGAGAACACTAGAGGGAAGTTCTGCCCCCGAGGGTGCTCAGAACCCGACCTGAAGCCACCTGAGCCTCAGCCCACAGCTCATTGTGTGAAGGCTTTTCAGGTCTGAACGTGCCTCCTTGCGGGCCTCTTTTCGCTTTTTGAGGAAATAAAACATGTCAAGAATTTGGCATTGAGCGTTTTGCTTTCTCCCCATTAAAACTGCCTCCCGTTGGCATTCTCTTCTTGCAGAGGCACAGCGAGAGCTTCATTTGTAAACCTGGGTTTTAAAAAAAGCAGCTCAAGGAGAATTCTGCTCTGAGCAGCATGGGAACAGCTCCCGCTGCGTGGGAGCGGCACTAAGGACACGGCTGCTGCCTGAGGTAGCCCAAACGGCCCTGCTTGCTCCGCCCTGGACAGGAAAGAATCCCCCGCCTAAGGGCCAGCTGTGCCCCAGGCCCACCACACTCACCTGCAGGAACGAGGGAAGCTCTAGCCACTGTCCTTGTATGTCCTCTGATAGGACCAAGATGGGCCGCATCTTGTGGGCCTCGGAGGCGTCTGGGGGTGCCACCCGTGAAAACAGTAGTTTCTTCCATGAGTCTGCTGTATGCCAGGCCCCACAGCTCAAGCACTATCCAATCGCACTCTCAGGATAGCCTGTGAGGTGGCTGGGGCTGTCCCCATCCCACAGGTGAAGAGATGGGGATTTCCAGGGGCCATGAGCATGGTTTCCAAGGCCACACAACCAGGAAGGCTCACCATGATGCCCCCAGGGGTCATGGCATCAGCCGGCCCTGATATCCCTGAGTGGCCTTGGCGCCGCTGAGCCCCACAGGTCACCACGTCACAGGTAGCTCTGAGAACTGACCGACCTCATGCACGGGGAAGGCCATACACATGGGGCTGCTGCCAGACCTGTGTCCGTTCCCCTGCTCAGCCTGTGTTGGCAGGGATCACACTGCAGGAGGGACTTCTGCAGAGGGCCCACGCTGTTCGGCCCAGGGCCCAGTCCCAGCAGGATGACTGGAGGCCACATCCATTCATCGGCCTCCTCTTTCTCCCTTCAGGAGAGCACCTGGCCATACCTGTTTGGAGTGATTGCTGTCCCCGCCTTGGTCCAGCTGGTGAGCCTGCCCTTTCTTCCTGAGAGCCCACGCTACCTGCTCTTTGAGAAGCATGACCAGGCAGGAGCCGAGAAAGGTAGGGACCCATGGCCTTTCCCACACAGCTCCGGCCTCTTCACGGGGTCAACATTGCAGGGCATGCTGGGACCTGGGGCCATTCCTCTCTGCAGGCTCAGTGCTGGGTGCCCTTGGATACCCTGTATTACTTTACTTTCCCAACAGCCTGCAGTGGGGACACAGATCACACAGGGAGCCTGGAAAAGCCAGGGCAGAGCAGGATAAGACCCAGGTGCCCATTGCCGCCCCTCGGGTGGTCCCAACAACAAAAAAACATGAGCCTAATTTCTTAGCTCAACGCCCACATTGAGCTGGGGACGGGTCTTAGGTCACTTTCCTTAAATCCCCTGAATGGCCAGCTGCTGGGTCAGAGGCAAAGCATTCAGAATCAGAGGCATTCCTACAGAGAGCATCTGTTTCCTCTCAGAAGGCACCCATTTTGCCCAGAGACAACGTGGAGTGAACAACGCATTCTTCTTGTAAAAGGAGACCGCTGACAGCACTCCTGTTTGCAGGAGGGGCTGGATGAACCAGTGCTGCCTTCACATGCCCAGCTCTGCGCCTCACCTTATTCTGACCTTCCCGAGCCTCGGGACCCTCACCCGTAGAAGGAAATGATAGAAACCTCCCTCTGGGCTTGTTATAATGATGAAATTAGATGACGCATATGAGGTTCATAGTAGCATTTGCTGTCATTATTCTGAGAACTCTGTCCGTTTTCTTATCCATATTCTATCCTCTGATCTAAATTTCACTAATGTCCACATCTGAGAAAAAGAGAATTATATAGTCTTTAGTTAAATATAATTTGTGCAACACTTTTTAAAATCCAAACAACCTAAGTTCTTTCTGAATTAGCAAATGGGGTATTTGTAATTGCCTCTATTTGCTTAGCAGTGTATGGTCGGGATCCATGTTCTCATTTACAACATTCCTGTAAAAACGTGGAATCAGAGAACATTCTCATTACCTCCGCTGTTTGCACAAAAGAACTGAGGCTTAAGCTGAGGTGACCTGACCAAGGCTGTGGTTCTCAGGTTTTGGTTTCTGGAGGCCTTTAAAAATATGATGGGAGCTCTGGAGATTCTTCAGCAGAGTGCCCGAATGCATGACATTTTCAAGAGCATAGCAGTGGGGGACCTGCGCCCTGTGCCCCTCCAGGGGACCCTGGTCAGCAGCCCTCCCCCGTCTGACAGCCACAAGCTTCAAGAGAAGGACTGGAACCAGAGGAGAGTTTCCTCCCATCCCACTCGTGCACAAAGGGACAGCAGTGGGTCGTGTTCCAGGGGACTTCTCACGGGGCCCATGGGGAGGCAAACCAGCCAGAAGTCAGGCTGCAGAGAAGGAGGCCGATTGTCAGATGGGGGAGGCTCTGGAGTGAAACTAATGTGGCTGAGCAAGAGCTGAGGGGATCTGAGTCCCAAAAGTAGCCAGGTTATGGCTCAGCAGAAGGTGGCGAATCCTCCATTTCCATCCCTGCGGCTTCATCAGCAGGAACTCTTGGGAAACGCATCCGTTCAGGACAGTTGGAATGGGCAGTGCGTGTAAATGCTTGACAGTGAGAAAGGTTTGTTTCACAGCACAGGAGGGAGTGAGGGAGAAGTCCAGTTATAAAAAATGATAAATATTACATGCATGCCTTATACAAAGAACGAAGATGTTGTTGGCCTTAGATTGAAAGAGAATTTTGAAATTTGCATGTGTGCTAACAAAAACGGAGTTTCACTCTAGACGTTCAGCAAACAATGGATGTTTACTGTGCTGGGCACTCTACCAAGTGATGGGGAGAGAGGGGAGCACCAGACTGGCATTCCAGCCCTCCAGGAGGTGAGGGGAAGGGTAAGAGAGATGGGTGTACTCATTAATAGCTCATCCGTACTGAGAATTATATCATTCTAAGCACTTCTCATGTGTTAGACCATTAAAGCCTCTCAATCATGGAAAGTAGGTCACATTATTGTTCCCATTTTAAAACAAACAACTGAGAAAGGGATAACTTGACCAAGGGCACAAAGCCAGCAAGTGGTGGCGCTGGGATTTGAACACTGACTGTCTTGCTCTGGAACCTCCGAGCATAAACAAAACACGCTTTCTTACCCAGCACCTTGTTTGGCACTATGGGAGATATGCCTTGTCTGCTCTGTTGGTAATTTGGGGGACAGGGGCCCTGCAGCAGTCAGCTATCGCCATCATAATGCTGCCTATCAAACCACCTTGAAACTCGTTGGCTGAAGACAATAGCCTTTATTGTCCCCAAGTCTGTGGGCCGGCACTGAACTTCTGTTCATCTTGATAGGTCTTGCCCTTGCAGTGCTGCTTGTCTTAGCCGAAGTTCTCTGGCATGTCTGGAGGTCCGCTGGCTGATCTAGGCTTGCCTCAACTCTGGGCCTTGTGCTCATCCTCCCTCAGGCAACTCAGGTGTATTCTCGCAGTGAGCACAGAGGTCCCACAGAGAAAGTGGAAAACACAAGCGGTTTTTTAAGCATCAAATCAGCTAAAATCCTGTTGGCCAAAGTAACGCACATGGTCAGGTGCACGGTCAGCGTGGGAGGGGGATGCACAGTTATAGAGAAAGGACACACGTAGGGAGGTCATGAATCAGGGCCATCAGTGCAACCCATCCACACCATAGCCCCGTCGCAGGCTTTCCCACCGTGTCCTACCCCCACTTCATAGTCCTGGCTGGGTCTCATTTATCGGTGGCCCTCTTGTCAGTTGAGGAGAAGCCCCCAGTGCTTAAAAATAGGGAAAAGGGCCCAAACTTCCACTATGAGAAAGGGGGGATATTTAATTGATAGAAATGAAATATTGGCATAGGCAGTGTGATAGGACAATGCTCCAGACACGGGGTCAGAAAGGTGGCATCGAGCAGGACTCTTTGGGTTGTAAGAGACAGACACTGCAGCCTAAGCAAAAGGGTCATGTCTCTGTGAGTGGTATTTGAGGTCACCAAAAATTAACACCCCACTTTCTGGCCAAGTTTGACAACAATGGAAAGATGAATGCAGGAACGGAGGAGATGGGATAAAATGTCACTTTCAGTGACAAAGACTCCTTGGTCAATAGGCTTTAGGTCTGATGGCCAGGAGAGCCTCATAGGGTGGTACCTGTGAACAGAGCTGAATACTGGGCTCCTGGGCAGGCCTGCCCTGAAACACTGAGAACACAGAAGAAGAGAGAGTGTGTGCTCCTCCAGCCAGACAGATCCCCAAATGAGAGAGAGAGAGGAACCAGGCCATTTTTCTCCCCAACTTACCAGTTAGCCCAGTGTGTTCTCATCTCCTGGGGAAGAGTGAGTAAGGGGTGGGCAGAGACGGAGTGAATGACATGCTAATGAAATGCCCTCCAGGAGAAAGTCCTATCAGGAGCTAGCAATCAAGTGCTCTTCCTCATGATAGAGAGTGAAAGGACTGGATTTCCTTCAGGTATGGTGGGACCCAGGAGCTAAAACCAAGCCATGAAGGTACTGTCTCTCTCTCTCAAAAAAATCCTAGACATTCTTAGGATTCACTGGCTTATTCTTAGACATGCTTTCTCCACTTAGCTTCAAGATAGAACTGAGTTTATAACACTGTTTTAGGAGGACACAGATTCCCTTTCACATAGCATATATTTCAACCCCTGAAGGAAGGAACTCTAATTGGCCCTTCTTAGGTCACATGGCCATCCTTGAACCAGTGGCTGTCCTGGGAGTTAGAATTCCTTGACTGGCCAGTCCAGGTTACCCTCCAGTCTGGTTGTTGGGGGATAGGGGGCCATGAGGTTTGACTGAAATCTACTAGAATTACAGGGTCCAGGGGAGGAGAGCTTCAAGAAAAAGATATAGGCAAGAGAGGAAGAGGCATAGATGCCCATCCCCAGAAGGAGTGAAAGGTGTATGTGTCAGGATTCAGGTCCACCCCCTTACGATAGAAAACCCAAGTGATAGTGTGTTAGACAAAATAGATGTTTATTTCTCTCTCACATAAGAAAATGTTGAAGGTAGGCAGTCTGTGGCTCTTAGGATTCTCCGTGGTGTCAGGACCTCGTTCCTTTTAATCTCTCCATCTGCAATCCTCAGAAGGTTGCCTTATAGTCCAAAGTGGCTGCTGTCACAGCTGCGTTCCAAGCAGGAGCAGAAGGGTGAGAGGGAGGGGTGACTGTCCTGTCTACTCGAGATGTCTCCTTGAAGGCTCGCACACTCTGTGTATCTGTTTGGTCAGAACGTGATCATGGGGCCTCTCCTAACCACCAGGGAGCCTGGGAAATGTCACTTCTTAATGCACCATAGCCACAGAGTCAGGGCTGCTCCTCAGCTGGGAGAAGTATTAGTAGCAGTGGCTGACCCCCGGCACACTCTGCCACAGTTGACAAAGAAGCACCCGAAGGACTGTCGGCTGGGACCGGTCGGACCAACTAGACTGGGACATTTTGGGTGGTCTGAAGGCTGATGACTTGGGGCTCCTTCCACACGGCGCTGTGGTAACAGCTGTATGATACTTAAAGGTGAGGCTGAGTGAGCCCTGGAAATGAACTACCAGAACCCACTCAGCTAAGCCCTGACATGAGTGGGAACTGCCTTTATCTGCCATTCCTGAACTTCCATAGCTGTCCTACTCCCACCCTGTGAGGACTGGCTACCACCTTCTGATAAAATCAGCCATCCGCATCTCACTACATTCCTAAGGATGCCTCGTGCCTTAGGGAATGTCATGGTGCCCCTTACCTGTAGTAGGCCTCAGTGACCCCATCTGGATGGAGGGGCTGTGCCACAGTCCAGAGATGGCCGGCAACATGCAGGAGGCAAGGTCACATGCCAGGTAGATGGAAGTGGGTCCCCATAATGGCCCTTGTTGGAGGCGGCTGACCTCACTCTCTTTCGTGCGAGGGGTGAAGTACCCTACCTCAGTTACTAGGGGTCTGGTTTTTATTAAGGCAAGAAGAAACTATGTGCAAATGAATTCACGTCAGAACTGAAAACACAAGCTTTTCCCAAACCATTGCAACAATTGCCCTCCAGAAGAGCACACAGATTCCATGGAGGGTCAGCTCTGAGGTCCGGGCTGTGGGGCCTGCATGGACCCTCCATGCCGTGGCAGAACAAGATGAAAACCCAGATCGGGCACAACCTGGAGGTCTCGGGTCTCTGCCCTAAAGGACTCACCATGATGTGAGCATTTCCTGTTCTTCCTGCTGTTCTAGCATCTTCCCAAACCCCTCCCAACTCATGGCCAAGAGGGCCACCATCCTGTCTGCCTCTAGCCTGTCCAGTGTCATGGAGAGAAGACATGACACTGACAGGTTTTTGAGGAGAAGAAAGAACAGCTGTATTTGGGGTGATAGACCCAAAGGGGAGAAGCCATAGCGAGGCCCCACAAGAGAGGAGGTGGAAGGATGGAAAAGACTGCTTACAGGGGTGGGGAGCTCTCATTTCGAGAGATGTTGAGCGCTGGGCAGGAATGGGAGGAGCCAGTGAAAACTGCTGGAAGATGGGGCTCGTGACGCCCCAGCGCCCCGCTCGCCAACCTTCTCTAGGCCGTGGTTTCCTAATCCGCATCCTGCCTTAGGGCAGATAGACAAGTTCAGGAGAGAGCTGTGTGTGCGGGGAGGGCTTCGTCAACTGTAAGGGGGTCATCTGCTTCTGCCCTTCCTGCATCACCTTGCATTTGAAGGGATTCTGTGGCTAAAGTGAGTGCATTTTTTTGCTCTGGGAATAAAGAATTTGTTTAATATTGGAAGGGAAAAAATCACCCACATCTTCAGCCCTCTTACCAATCAACTGTCATTCACACCAGACATTTTCTGTCCTTTTCCATCACATTTCCATCACGTTTACATGGCAGTCATCTCGCAGATTCATACACTAGGCTGCTTTTATCCCCAGCCCGCATCTTGTGTCCAAAGCATGTCTCCTTATTACTGTTTTTATGTTGTCATGTGTGACTGGAAGAATAATGGTCCCCGAGTCTGGCCACATCTTAAACCTCAGAACCTGTGAATCACACCTTACGTGGCACAAGGGACTTTGTGGATGTGACTAATTTAAGGATCTGGAGGTGGGGACAGTTGTCTTGGATTGTCTGGATGGACCCAGTGTTGTCACAAAGCTCCTCGTAAGTGAAAGAGGGAGAAGGGAGAGGGTCAGAGAAGGACGTGTGGCCATGGAAGCGGGTGTCAGAGTCAGAGGGAGACCGAGGAAGCCCTGCAGGTGCAGGACAGGGCAGCTCTCAAGGCTGGAAACGGCCGGCTGGTGGCTTCCCCCCCAGAGCCTCCAGAAGGATCGCAGCACAGCTCGGTTTTAGCCCCGTGAGACCCGCTGTGGACTTCTGACCCATCACCTAAAACTTCGTGCTGTTTCAAGCACCTGGTTTGTGGTGATTTATCGCAGAAACAACAGCACAGCAAACTCAGTTAAGGACGGAAAATCAGTCAAGTCTCCACTATGACTCTGTCTTACTTTTAAATATAGTTCAAACATTTTTTTTTTTTTAACTTACAGGCTCAAAATTGCTGGGCATTCTGATTGTTTTTATTTTTCTATTAGTAATGGGGTGAAAGGTCTTTGTGCACAAAGCTTTTAAAGATTTTTTCCCCCCAACACACCCTTCTATTACTGGAACTTGTCAAGTGTCTCTGACCTGCCAGACGCTCTGCTTTCGTGGCCCCCAGCCACTGCAAGTCTTCGGGACGCCAGAGGCCCCAGGGAGGGACCCACATTCAGAGCTTGAACAGCTCACTGCGACCCCACAGCCAGAGACAGAAATGAGGCTCAGACTCCGTTTGCCTCTCTCCAAACCCAAAGTCATCAAAGTGCAGTGTGCTGCCTTGTGTGTGTGTGTGTGTGTGTGTGTGTGTGCGCGCGCCTGCGTGCACATGTGTGTCTTTGTAATTGTAACACACAGCATGTACATATGGACAAGTATATCAGCAAAACATAGTTGGCTCCTTCGTTGCTGCACTTGGAGCCCAGAAAATTTCCTCCGCAGTATTACAATTTCCTATATTTTCGCCCGGCTTCACCCCACATATGCATCTTTTACAGGAGAGAGGTTGAGGAATTGTGTATCTGTCTTCAGAACGGAAAACTCTATCCCCCAACTTGATTCCCATGTTTAATAATTATGTAGCATTATGAAGGCATCCTTAGGACGTAATGCTCCGTTGTGGGGGAAATAGAACATTAAATAAATCCGTGTGATCACAAAAGCATAGAAATAATAGAAACAGGAGGGCAGCGGGGGAAGAAGCAGGCATAGGTGGAGATGGCAATTTTGTGACAAAGCTGTGCTTTGCGCTGGGTGGGCTCCTGATAAGGGAGGACGTCTGATGTGCCCTGCAGCCTCCTACCCCCACTTGCATCCCCGCAAAACAAAGCCATGTGCCTGGGAAGGAAGCCCTGGGGTGGCCAACCCCTTCCAGGCCCACTCTTACCTGGGGACTCTTGGCACACCGTGTCCCCCTGGAGGTGACGAGGGGGGCAGCTCCAGTGCCCTGTGCTCACACCTGCCAACTAGAAAATGGCACCATCTCCTGAACCTGGCAGAGGGACTTGGCAGAAGGAGGAGGAAACACAGTCCCTCCGGGGTCGTATCCCTGCCTCTGCCAGCACAGTTACCTGCTCTTGGAAGACTCAGCCCTCCTCCATCAGTGCTCTGTCCTCATATTTATGGGATGAGTGACCTCTGCGTGCCGCCCCCCCCCACCCCCGGTATCCCTGGAGTAATTGTCTCTCAGGGCTCCCTTTGCCCCAGTTAGAGAGCCTGCTCATGGGCAGAGGGCCAGATGCCTTCCTACAAAATGCCCAAGGGTCCAAAGGGGCAAGAAAACACAACTCAGAAACCACCCTGAGCTCCCAGAGCACAAAGGCACATCTTGAAATTGCTCATACACTTCATGCTAGAGAGTGGGACTGACTTCCTTTAAATTGAGAGAATTATCAAGGGTTCCCGCCAAGGAGGGGATGCTTTCTGTATTGTGTCTGTGGTTGGGGCTGATCTTGTGCAGCCCTGAGTCTGCTGGGGGTCTGCTCCCTGAGAGCAGGAGGAATTGTCTGGAGCCCCAGTTTTCCAGCACAGGGAAGGTCCAAGCCCTCTTCAGTATGTCTTGGAAATCCTGAGCATTTCTGGGCTCAGAACTGTTGTGGGCACCAGCCTGCTTTCATGTTGCTCTGTCTCACATCATTAACTCCCCAACTTGAACTTCAGCCCCTGCTTTGGTTTCCTCAAACACCATAGCAGCAAGCACGCACCCCACATCACTAGAGCATTTCAAGGTGATATTGAAGATTTCAGGAAGGGCTCCAGGCACGGGGTCCCTACCACTCAGCACCCTCTTTTTTCCCCTCTCACCACTGCCCATTGTCTCTTCTGCCTTCCAGACAGCTCTGGAGCTTGTCTTCCTCTCTGTGAGCATACCTTCCTTTCCGAAGCTGGAATTAGACAACATGCAGATTTCAGCAAACAGCTTCCACTCCAGGTGTTTGTCAAAATACTTTGCTCAGCCAAGTCACTTCTCTCCTTCAGAGACGCTCTGGTGTCAGCCATTCAGTTTACGTGCTTTTCTTTTCTTTGTGTACCTGGTAACCTCGCTGCTGCTGTTTTGATGCTCCCCGGCTCTCTGGAAGGCGCCCATGTGTCTTAGTGCCGCACTGTGGGACACGGGTGGATGGAGGGGCAGCCGGGCTGGTGCTGCCCCTGCTTCCCTGCATGGTAGCTGTGAGCCCAGGCGAGTTGCCCATTGTCTCGGACATGGACTCAGTTTTCCCGCCCTGTGAAATGGGAGGAACACAGTGCTTATCTCCAGAGCCCAGGAGGATGCTCAGATGAGATCACGGATATGAGACTCCTTAGTAATGTGCGAAAACGTGTAGCAACATCCGGTGCAGGGAATATAATCATATGGCTGAAATCAGCCGATCAACAAACAGTCGTGGTAGATCAAGTAGGTCCTGGCTGAGAAGGTGAAGGAGACAAGCCCCCTTAGAGGCCACGAGCTCCCTGGGCCCAACCACGGCCTCAGTGTCACGCAGATCTCTTGGGCATCATGGAGATCCTTCCACGCCATTCTGTCATACTGGCCCTGCCACAGAGGTCCGTGGGGAAGACGCAGAGATGCTGCCTGGTTGGAAATGTCTGTCTTCCTTCTGGTCCAGCTTATCCCCATGGAAGGCTCAGTGCTTCTCCACGGAGCTCACACTTCAGTGTGAGTCACTGTGTCACTCTGGGTTCTCTGAGAAGTGGATACCAAGTGACCTAAGCAGCGAGGACTTTATCGGAGTTCTTGCCTGTGTAAACGTGGAGGGAGCCCACAGACCATGATGCTCATCGGACCCCCAGTGGGCAAGGGAGGGACAGGGCCGGCAACATCAGCCCCAGAGGAGCCCTGTGTCACTAGAACAAGGATGCCTTAGTTTCCCTGCTGTGCTTTGCCATTGTCTGTGAGTAGTCCCTGACGAGTACAGTCTGGACACAGTGGGTGATGGTTTTCAGGGCACAGCGGCTGTGACCCTTGGTCAGTTCTGTCCCTGTGGTCGGGGGTCTGTGGGCACATTCTCCTGGCCACCACACTGATGGGAGCCACGTGCCTCTGGAACAGTGCGCTCCGCTAAGAAGTGAGGTGGGGCAGTGCCTTCCCTTAGGTCCCCAGCGGGGTCAGGTTGGTCCTGTGTTAGTCAGGAGTCCCGAGAGAAAGAGAACAGGTGTGTTGCCTGTGTAAATACTACAAATATGTAAATATATATATGAGAGAGAGATTCCAAGGAATTGACTCATATGATTGTGGAAGTTGGCAAGTCCAAAATCTGCAGGGCAAGGCTGCCAGGCTGGAGACCCAGGGAAGAGTCGGTGTTGCAGGTTAAGTCTGAGGCCATCTGCTGGCAGAATTACCTCTCTCTCTGAGGAGCTCAGTCGTTTTCTCTTTAGGCCTTCAGCTGACTCGATGAGGCCCTCTCCCATTATGGGGAATAATCTGCTTTACTCAGAGTCTAAAGATGTGACTGTGACCCTCATCCAGTCTTCACCACAGTATCTAGAGTGGTGTTTGACCAAATATAGTTGACCCTAAAAAATGTGGGGGTTAGGGCTGCCAGCACCTGCACAGCTGGAAATCTGTATATAACTTCGGCTCCTCAAAAACGTAACTACTAGTAGCCAACTGTTGACCAGAAGCCTTACCGATAACATGAACGGTCAGTTAGCACATGTGTTGTATGTTATATGTATTATATACTGTGTTCTTACCGTGAAATAAGCTAGAGGAAAGAAAATGTTACGAAGAAAATTACAAGAAAGAGAACATGCAAATAGTACTGTTATTTATTTACAAATCCTTCTATGAGTGGATCCACACAGTTCAAGGGTCAAGTGTGTCTGGGTGCCGTGGTTCTGACACACCAGCACGTAACATTAACCGTCCTGGTCCCACGCCATCCCTCCCTCCCCTGGTCATCTCCCCCAGTACTGGCCATGCTGTGGTGTCACCCCCTGTTTCTGTCACTCTCCCTCTCTCCCCACAGTGAGACTCTCAAGGGCAGGGACTGTGTGTTCTTAAGTGCCATGCCCCCCACATCCAGCACGGACTTCCATTGGCTACACACTGAATAGACAATCAAGGCCTTGAAAAGAAATCAAGCCCTTGAAAGTGAGCTCCAATCTGTTGAAGACCATTCATCTCTGAAATGTCATTAAAATTACTGAATTTCCCAGAATTCCTCAGCAGGGCAAAGGCAAATGGGCCTCTCCTTTCCACAGATGAGCAACTCAACCCAGAGACATTTGAGAACGTGCGGTCGTCCCCAGCCTGGCCATTTATGGAGCTGGAGCTCAAAAACCAGGCTCCCTGACTCCTGGGGGAGATTCTGGCAGTTACCTCCCATCTGGCCTCTCACGGGTCCTATATGATGAAGATAGAGATGGGGTTCTGGCTGAATGGCTCCACTTTCTAGGAGGAGGCAGCTATGATACTTGCCCCTCTCAGGACTCACCGACTGAGAGCCTGCCACTCTAGTGAATAGAGGGGGAACTTGGGTGTTGCTAGGCAACAGAACACATCCCAGAACAGCCCCCCAAGCATCCCGTAACTCGTTCTTCGAAATGACAAGGATTCTAATATTAATTCTAATATTAATATTTTATAAGCCAGGGAGCTCCCTTCAGGGAAGAGTGGAAGGGAGACTCCTAAGCCCCAAACTTGGGGCCCTGAGACTCGCCAGCTTTGCCTGGGCAGTCTGTGGGTGAGATCCGGCTGACGGAAACTGCTCAGCCGCAGAGCCATGTGCGTCATCTTAGCGTCCTGCCGGTTATTCCCCACGCGTCAGTCTCGTTAAGTCCCTCCAGGTGGCAGCTGCTGGGAGAGACCACCGAATGCAGGGTGACACACTGGCCAGGGTCAGGAGCCCGGTCCGGTCACACCACCTCTCTGGGCTGTGGTTTCTCCTCCTGTGTAATCAGGACTGGGCGAGGTGCTTTCTTCAGGCTGGTCCGGCTCCGGTTCTAAGGTCAGGCCCTGGCATGTTGGGACAGAAGCAATATCAGTCCCAGGGCTCCTGGTAGCAAGTGCTCAGCGTCTGCTACCACCCATGAACGAGCTCACACAACAGGTGATCGCAGGTGTCATTGTTGGAGTGGCCTGCTTTCCATCTCAGGGACAGTGAGGTGGCCCTAACGGGGTTTAGAATGGTTCTGACCATTTGAGTTGCTGTTATGTGCTAGTGTGGGAGGCAGACTAGAAGCCCCCTCCTCTGAAGGATGCTACATCCTAATTCCCAGGACCTGTGGCTATCGTAGGTTATACAACGGAACTGAGAGCTCAGATGGAATTGAGGTTGCTAATCAGCTGACTTCAGAGACAGGGAGGTCAGCCTGGACTACCCAGGAGGGGCCCATGTAATCGCAAGGATTCTCGTCATGGAAAAGGCCGACGAGAGAGAACCAGGCAGACAGCAGCACGAGAAGTGTCCGGCCCAAGGTTGCTGGCATTGCGGTTGGAAGAAGGGGCCACAAGCCGAGGGATGCAGACAGACTGTGGGGTCTGGAAATAGCAAAGAAACACAGAAGGAACACAGCCCTGACAACACCCTGACTGCAGTCCACTGAGACCCATTGTGGATTCTGCCTTCCAGAACTACGAGGTGGTACGTTCACGTTGTCCGAGTCACTGAGTATGTGATAATTCGTTACAGCAGCACAGGAAACTAAGCGTTAAGTCTGCTGTGTCCGCTGCCTTAATCCTCACCTCGCCTCCGATGTTTCTGCTCCTTCTCTTATAGATGAGGAGACAAAGAGGCAGAGGATTCAGGTCACAGAGCTCGCACCCCGGTCAGGTTCCCCTCAGGAAGTCAGGAAGAATACTTCAGAGAAGTCCTGAATGCAGGGGGATGGTCCCAAAGGTGTGGGGCAGGGGGAGCACAAGGGATGAGGCCGAGTCCCCCCACCTCAGCAACACTGCAGCCAGCACATCGTGGAGCTGCTGGTATGAATGTGGGGGGTGTCATTGCCAGGAAGGATGCCAGAGCCTGAGTCTCGGAGGCTGAGCAGGGGTCACCACCACTCACGGTGCTGGAGGCTCGACCAGGCAGAAGGGACTCTTTCTGCCTCCTACCCCAGGACCTGTATCTGCACCTCTCCTGGCTGGATCTACCAGGAATCAGCTAGCACGGGAGTCCCGGCAATGTGGTCTGCAGGCACAGAGTGGCTGGGACTGATCCCCATGGGCAGACTCTGACACAGCTAGGAAATGGGGGGATGCGCCCAGCCCGTCTCACTTTGGCCCTTTGCACAAGCCCCTCCAACTGGAAGCCTCCTCCCCATGTGTGCACACAGCGCCCCCCCAACAGTCCATGTAGCTCTCTGCTAAAGGGACATCTCAGACACCTTCCCCAATGACAGCTCCAACGCATTCTCGCCTCTTCACGGTCCCTCGCTCCAATTTATTTTTCTTCTAAGCACTTAGTACCTGAAATTGTATATTTATTTATTTATTTTTTCATATGGAACACTCATTTATTCAAACTTCTGCTTTTAGCTTTCACATCAAATTCACAATGCAGATTCATAATGAAATAGTTCTCCAATAAAATAAATACTCTAAGCAATATAAAAAATCATTTATTCAGGGATCAAAATGGAAATACAAGCCCATGAGTTGACATTAGAGGTGAACTCCTAAGAGGTAAAAGTAAATGGAGATAGGACATTACAAGTACGAGGAGGGATAATAGGATTTCAGTTTCTTCCTATTTGAAAAATGGATTGAGCCAACAGATTGAGCAAATCATGTGAATTTACACATTCTTATTGTTTTTGTCATAAGTAACGTGTGGTCGTATGTATATTTGTATTATCATTATTATTCTAATTAATAGAAATGGTAACATAATAATTAAATAGTAGCTTACTATGGAAACCTGAAACTGTCTAGTCTAGAATGAAACCGCTTTGTAGTGAAGTTGGACAATTTAAATCTTCCTCCCCACATGCATAACCTTCGACATAATGAGAAATGTCTGTTATGTAATTCAAAAGCAGTATTCTCGAGTGGGATAAATGACATTTGCCCCACTCAACCCCCCAAGGGTTGATCCTGAGTCTTCCTGTTTCATGTAGGCATCTCTTCATTTCATCATCCACGTCAAGGACCCAGTAGCTTCTCCCAAATCAGTCACTTAAGCTTATTGATTAATATATTTCTACGCTAATTTGTTTAGCATCTGTTTCCCCCGGCGAAAGCTCTCTGAGGGCAAAGACTTTTCCTGCTTTGCTCATAGCTGAAACCCCAGCACCTAGAGCGGGCCTGGCACATAGTAGGTGCTCCCTGAGCACCTGCGGAAAGGGTGAATGAAACCCAAATACACCTAACGCCAAAGTGTGTGCTCGGGTCTGTGCAGCACGCTGCTCCTCCAGACTCTGGGCTTACGCTCCGAGTGGTTTATGGCAACCAGAAGCTTCCTTGTGCTGGGAACACAGAGCAGTGTCAACCCGAGGAGAAGGAGGCAAAGAGGGAGAGACAGGAGTGAGGCAGCTTTATTACTCAGGCCAGCGGTTTTACCAGGGAGATGTGTCAGATAATCACTTTGGGCTTTCTGATGTTTATGCCTTGGTAGTTTCGACCTCTGTACCCAAGAGGTCTTCCTCAGGGGAGGGATTTTCAAGTCCAAGCAGAGCATGTGTATATGAAGTCCCATTCCAAGTCTCCTTGCAGCCCCTCCCGAGATGGTGCAGAAGGCGTGCGGGTGGGACATTTGGATGTATGCTCAGAGGGAAGAACCAGACAAGGAGTGTTTAACAAAGTGCTCAGTAAAGGCATAGGCTCTTCATGCTTGTGAAGGCTCCAGTTCAAAGCAGTTTTAGTCATGGAGACTATCTGAACAGTGTCTAACAGTGAGCTCTCTGAAAGCTGTCCCGTCTCTAAAATCAAATCTCAAGCACTAAGCCCTGACATTAGGGTGCTATAGAGACCTATCTCTTGGAATATAGTAGGTGCTCATTAAATGTGTGTTGAATACTTGAACAAATAAATGATGCCTACTTGAGACACAGGCAAAGGGTGTCCTAACTCTGTGCAGGGATGTGAGAGAAGGGAGGACAAATGGACTTGTCATGTGCTAAGGGCCTGGGGCACACAGACATGTGCCGCTAGCCCACCTGCCACAGTGTTCTCCAACTCTAAGAGATTATGTTCCTACCCCCACATTACAGGTGAGGCCAGGGAGGTTGGTATCACCTGCCAAAGGCT
The DNA here is from genome assembly GCF_017311325.1 of Ursus maritimus. NCBI lineage: Eukaryota > Metazoa > Chordata > Mammalia > Carnivora > Ursidae > Ursus > Ursus maritimus. The sequence goes on from NW_024426996.1 coordinate 75,642,233, forward strand.
GCTCAGTTAGTAAGTGGTGGGGCCAGTTCTTGAACGCAAGCTTAGCTGGAAGCAAAGTCTAGATCTTTGTCTATAAAACCACAAGAATCTGGGATAGACATGGTATGGCCCAAAAGCATGAGGACATTTGGCTCTAGTGGAATGTGACTGGAAGGGAGTAGCTGAGCTCAGCTTAGACAAGGAGGCTTCCTCTAGCCTTCAGAAGTTAGAAACGAGCTCATATCAATGCAAAGCCTTCATTGAGCTGATGTGGAACTGAGACCAGATCAGTGAGTCTTGTCTGAAGCCACCAGACAAGTCAGAGGCTGAGCTAGGACAAAGCCCTTTCTCCTGACCCACGGTCCACTGTGCTTGTCATCACCCTCTCCTGTCTCCTAAAGGAGCAGGAGGGGAGCTTTAGGCCAAAGTCAGGGGAGGACCAACCCATCCAAATCTGTTCAGCTTTGTGATGCTGTCATGCATTTGACGGTGGCAACATTTGGGTTCTAACCTGCTAGTCAGCTGTGATTGTCTGCAGCTGGCCTCTGTCATTAGCCTTTTGCTCGCATATCGGGAGTTTGTTGGCGCAAGAGTGGCAGTAACTTTACAATCCTCATACCTGGCATATTGGACAGTACCACAAAACTGAGAGGGGATCTGGACACAGGGTCCTTTTCAGAGGGATAAAGAAGTGGTTAAAGGTCAACCTCACCAGGCCGCATCTTACAGATTTCTTCTTTCTCTTTTTCGTAAGTGTTAGTGACTTCATCTTCTACCTTATAGAAATCAAGGAAAAAACTGAGACAGCTTATAAAGCACACAAGCGTGTGTGTGTGTGTGTGTGTGTGTGTGTGTGTGTGTGTGTGTGTGTTATAGATTAAACTCAGGGCTCTGGAAGGAGAAGGAAGGGCCCCTTCCCAGTAAACAGAGCTATCCAGTGGTAGCTCACTGTGGAGGTTGAGCTCAGACTTGTGGGGTGAGGTTGATTGGGTTCACGTCCCTGCCTTGCCATCTGCTAGCTATGTGCAGTCTTTCACTTGGTTCCCTTGTCTGAGGCACTCATCTTATTGGATTATTTTGAACTTTTAAGTGATTTGATTCACATTAAAGGCTTAGAACAGTGCTTGGAAAATGACTATGTCATGGGAAGCACCTTGTCGTCTTTCAAGGAGGAGATACCAAATTAGTGTCTGAGCTTCCTGGCAGCCAGGGCAAGAAAGGAATTGATTCCTTCACAGACACTCTCTTTCTGAGGAGGGACAGAGTTTACCTACACACAATTCTAAAACCCGTTTATTACAAGGGACCTCCAAAGGGGGGTCTTAAATCACATCTTAAACTAAAGTTAAAGCAATTGCAAAAGATATTTCTCTATGATTTTTCTTATATGTACCCTCAGTAAGAGCTGAGGGCACAAGCCTGAAGTGTAGCTCAGGGAAGGCCATCGTAATGGAGTCTGAGTTATGAGTAACTTCCTGGAGTCACCGTTCATTCCAAGCCCACTTATTTATGGAGCTTTTGTTGTGTACCAGACACGTACTAAGCCCAGGGGATAAAATATGGAGCAAAACCAGACAGGGCCCCTGAGTCCTGAAGCAGTCAATGAGGGAATCCGACAGGAACCAGGTCACCTCACAGAGGAGTGTGAATCGACCCCATAACAGGAGCTACAAGGGAAGGAGCAGAGAGCTCCACGGGGCTGGTAGGAGGACACCAGGGAGGGCTTCCTGAAAAACGCGGCAGTTGTGCTGGGATGGAAAGGTGAGTTGCTGTAAGGGAGTAAAGGAACAGGGTAGGAATCCATCCACAGCTCAAGGGTTGATCCTAAGCCCATGAGTACATATGGCCAGGAAGGATGTCTGTTTTTGTTGTGGTCATTTGCTTGCTTGTTTTGTTTTTAGTAAGTACTTCCACTGTTTCTGCCTTGGAAAGCTACCACTGAGAGCTGTGGTTCATCAGGGATAATCCCTGGCTTATCACCTAACAGACAGGTCAGTTGATTCTCATGACTACCTTCAGAAACACAGAGTAGCCTTCTGTGAATGTTGGCTGGTCTTGTTCACATTAACGCTATTCACTCTAATTCCTTACAGAAGACAGCGAGGTTTTAGCTGCCAAGTGACTCCCCAGGTCACACGGGAGGGGGGGGATCTGTTGTGCCCCGTCTCTCTCTCTCACCCCAGTGTCAGCCCTTGGCCACCTTACTGTCTTGCCCATTTCAGAGCCACAGATCTTCGTTGAAGATCAGCTGACTGTATAGCCGTGGGTTTATTTCTGGGCTCTCTGTTCTGTTCACTGGTCTGAATGTGTCTTTTTTATGCCAGTACCATACTGTTTGAATTACAGTAGCTCTGCAGTCTTTTTTGAAATCAGGAAGCCTGATGGCTCTGCTTTGTGGTTCTTTCTCAAGGTGGTTTTGGCCATTCATGGTCTTTTGTGATTCCATATGAATTGTAGCATTATTTTTTCTGTTTCTGTAAAATATACCATTGAGATTTTAATAGGATGGCATTGAACCTGTTGATGGCCTTGGGGAATATGGTCATTTTAACAATATTAAATCTTCTAACCCATGAACACAGGGTATCTTTCCATTTCTTTGTGTCTCCTTTAATTTCTTTCATCATTGTTTTATTATTCTCAGTATAAAAGTCTTTCTCCTCTGTAGGTAACGTTATTCCTAAGTATTTTTTTTTTAAAGATTTTATTTATTTATTTGACAGAGATAGAGACAGCCAGCGAGAGAGGGAACACGAGCAGGGGGAGTGGGAGAGAAGAAGCAGGCTCATAGCTGAAGAGCCTGATGTGGGGCTCGATCCCATAACGCCGAGATCACGCCCTGAGCCGAAGGCAGGCGCTTAACCGCTGTGCCACCCAGGCGCCCCAAGTATTTTTTTCTTTTTGATGCTATTATAAAGGGGATTATTTTTCTGATTTCCTCTTCCGGTAGTTTGTCGTTTGTGTATAGAAATGCAACTGATCTTTGCATGTTGATTTTGTATCCTGCAACTTGACTGAGTCTATTTATTTAGTTCTAACCGTATTCTTGGCGAAGTCTTAGGAGTTTTATCTCTATAAGATCATGTTGTTTGCAAACAAGGACGATTTTACTTCTTCCTTTCCAATTTGGATGTCTTTTCTTTCCTTTTCTCACCTAATTGCTCTGGCTAGGACTTCTGAATAGAAGTTATGAGAGTGGGTATTCTTGCCTTGTTCCTGACCTTAGAGAAAAGGCTTTCAGTTTTTCATCATCGAGCATGATGTTGGCTGTGGGCTATAGTGTCTTCTGGATACAAGATAACTGGAAAACTGGGTATCTTTATGCAAAAGAATGAAGTTGGACCCTTAGCTTATACCATACACAAAAGTCAACTCAAAATAAATTACAGGCTTAAATGTAAGACCTGAAACCATAAAACTCCTAAAAGAAAACAAAAGGGGGAAGCTTCCTAATATTGGCTTTGGAAGGGATTTCTTGGATATGATACCAAACACACAGGCAACAAAAGCAAAAACAGATAAGGGGAACTATATCAAATTAAAAGGCATCTGCACAGCAAAGGAAATAACCAACAGAGTGCAAAGGTAACCTATAGAATGGGAGAAAATATTAGCAAACTGTATATCTGATAAGGGGCTAATAACATCCAAAAAATAAATAATTTTCAATTCAATAGCCAAAATCTAATAACCTTATTTAAAAATGGGCAAAGAACTCGGATAGATATTTCTCCGAAGAAGACATACACTTTACCAATGGATATATGGAAAAAATTTCAACATCACTAATGATCAGGGAAATGCAAATCAAAACTACAGTGAGATATCACTTCACACCAACAGAATGGCGAGGGTCAAAAACGCAAAAGCAAGTGTTGGCGAGGACGTGGAGAAATGGGAACCCCTGCACACTGTTGGCGGAAATGCAAAATGGTGCAGCCACTATAGCAAACAGCAGAGTCTTCTTCAGAAAATGAAAAATAGAAGTACCATATGACGCAGCAGTCCCACATCCGGGCATTTATCCAAAAGCATTGAAATCAAGATCTCAAAGAGATATTAACACTCTTAAATGTTCAATGCAGCACCATTCACAGAGCAAGACGTGTATAAAACCTAAATGTCCATGGACAAATGATAAAGAAGATGTGGTGCACATACACAATGGAGTATTATTCAGCTTTGACAAGGAAGGGAATCCTGCAGCGTGTGACAACACGGATGAACCTGGTGGACGTTATGCTGCTTGAGGTAAGCCAGTCACAGAAGGAAGAGGCTGCCCGGCTTCACGTACTTCAAGTATCCAAAATAGTCAAGTTCATAGAACCAAACAGTGGAATAGTGGTTGCCAGGGGCTTTGGGGGAGGGGGAGGTGGGGAGTTGCTATCAGTGGGTATAAAGTTTATAAAGGTGGATAAATTGGAGACATCTGCTGTACAACACTGTGTCTGTACTCAAAAGTACTGTGTTGTGCGCTTAAAAACATGCTCCATGGCCGATCTCACGTTCAGTGTCCTTACCATAATAGAATAATTTTTTTTTAAAGATTTTATTTATTTATTCGACAGAGATAGAGACAGCCAGCGAGAGAGGGAACACAAGCAGGGGGAGTGGGAGAGGAAGAAGCAGGCTCATAGCAGAAGAGCCTGATGTGGGGCTCGATCCCATAACGCCGGGATCACGCCCTGAGCCGAAGGCAGACGCTTAACCGCTGTGCCACCCAGGCGCCCCTAGAATAATTTTTTATCTTTATAATAATAAATTATTCATTCACTAATGGAAAAAAATAAGGTACAGCCATAGAGATCCTGACATTATGAATGCAACTGCTAATTTCATCACGTGCAAAAGCAATCATTGCCAAGACAGAACGCCAGCAGAGATCTAAAGAGCGCTCTGGGGAAAGAGGACTTTCCATTTGCCTAAGGGCCTGACCCAACCTCTCGAACAAGGGATGCACGATACAAGACCTGCTCTACGTGACCTCCTCCTGGCAGGGTCAGGCCCTGAGTCATGCTTGCACCAACCCTGGAGCACAGCACCACGGGAGCGGGAATGGCAGCTCTGCCATGTGACTTGGACACATCACTTCATCCCTCCAAGCATCAGTTTCCCCATCTGTTAAAAGACAAGTGGGAGCACTGAACTTATGGGGGTTTTGTGAGGTTCCTACAGGCCCCACATCCAGCACCATCCACCTGGAGTTGCAGTGAGATGTGTTCTGTCCCCCCCCCCCAAAAGGACTCCTTCTGAGCAGAAACAGTGCCTTTTAACATAAGAGACCTTTGCATCCCCAGCACATAGCAAGCTCTAAAAAGCTGCAGGTTAATTGAAATGAACTGAATCTGGTTCTGTTAGCTTTTCATCTCTGTGGTTTCTTTTCATCATTCTTTGAGGTGCGTGCAAAGAAAGATCAAGTTGGAACAGTGACTCCCTCACTTTCTACCGGGGATCTCTGGTACATTTCCCCATTCCTCTGAGGCTCAGAGAACAGAACAACACTAGGTTATCTCGATAAGCTCTGTAAGACACCTAGCCCAAACGTCTAACACATGGTAGGTACACAGTAATGTCAGGCTCCTCTCCCCTGCTTGGTCTCTTGACGCCCCTTGTATAAAGACGAGTCTTTAACAGGTACAAGATCTGATTACACAGTGGCTTCCTCTCCCAGCCCAGAAATTGACCACACCACCCAGAGGCTTTTCTCTCCACTTGGGAAATGCAAATTCTCATTCCTTTTTCAAGTTCTTTGGAATTAGTGATTAGAACATGGCCAGGAATATGAATGAAGTGTGAGCTATAGGAAGCCTTTACTTTCAAGTGTGAGGGCGAGGGTAGGAGCCTGAGCAGGGAGAGGAACCAAGTAGATCAGATGAACTATTTAAGTGACTTAGATATTTAAGAGTGGTCACCACACCTCTCCTGGCCCACCTCCAGGGATGGGGAGCTCACTGCTTGAGAAACTGCCCGATCTACCCGTGGCCACATCAGTCAGACAGTTCTTCCTCACGGTGAGCTGACTTCTGACACATCATAGCTGTCACCATTGGTCCTCGTTCTGACCTCAGGCCAAAGAGTACAACCCTATCCACATCCAGGCTTCTCCTCCCAGAGGATCCCCTTCTCCAGACTAAGCAAATATGAAAAGGGACCAGTTACATTCATCCAGCATGGTTTGAGCACCTGCTGCATGCCAGGCCCTGAATAAGACCCAGCCTCTGGCATGAGGTATTATAAGCCTTACACTAGGAGAAGCACCTGCCTCGATCTGGTAGGACCACAGTGAAGACAGGAGCAGCAGTGAGAGCCATTTACCAGCCTCAGGACGCTCCCAACACTGCACTAATGTGCTTGTCACCTCCCTGCATGGTTTTCTGCCCCTTTGTGAGTAGGGTCCCAGCTCCAGAGGCAGATTCCAGGCCTTCCTGTAGAGATTGGAAGGAAGGGAATGTTACTTAGGGGCTCTGGGTTAAAAAAGAATGCAAGAGTTAGTTCAAACCAATCTTCTCTGTGCTTCCAAAGTGGAATGAAATTGGTGCTGATTTACAGGCCTTTGCCTCACTCTGATGCAAGTGATGGGCAGACAGAGGGTGAGGTGAGGCCTGAGGAGGCTTCTAGGCTCTTCAGGAATTCAAGGATATGGAATGAAGACTCGGGAAGAAAGGTAGGGAGCAGTAAGGGAGAGAGAGGGAGGGAGAAGGAGGGAAGGACAGTGTTTTTTCCAAGATCTGAAAGTTCTGGTTCTAAATTCCCAGGGATCATAACTGAGCATCCAGAGCAAGGCTTCTGGAGCCCTTGCTGGGGCTCTACTCCCAGCTACTCCATTTACCAGTGGTGACAACAGTGGTTTCCTGTGGTGTCCCCATCACACCATTCTTCTGTTCACTGATTTCAGCCCAGCTGTGGGACAGTCCCATGTGAGTGCAGACGCAGGCGGAAGTTTCCTGCACCTCCAGCATACCAGGTGTCTCCCTGCATACTCAGGCCTTCTCTGTGGCCACAATGCAGCTCAGCCCATCTGCAGTGTAATGTGCATGCCTGGGAGTTCATGCCCCTAGAGGCAAGAGTTGATGGACAGATGTCCAGCCTCCCCTGTGGGGCCGTTCTAGGAGACATTCCATGTCCTACTCAGAAGTCCAGCAGAACTGACCCCTTCGTCCATAGTAGGCTCCTCAGTGACGTGCCTTGTATGGCTTCCCCTTCCTCGCTTCACTCTCCTTATCCCCTCACACCTGCTTTTTGCAACCATCACGTGTATCAACTTCTTACACCCAATCCTTGTCTCAGGCTCTGATCTCAGGGATCCTAGTTCCCTGACCATGAGCAAGTTTCGTCTCTCTTCTCACCTGCCAAGTGGGGACACTAGCGGTGTCTCCTTCAGGGGATGGTTATATGAAAATTAAATAAGAAAAGGCCTATGAAACACGTGGAATGGTGGCTGGCCTAGAGTAGCTCTCAGCAAGCGTTAGCTGCTGTCATTGCAATATTGGCCTTAAGGGTGACGAGAGCTCAAAAAGACCCCCAGAAAACAATATAGATCCAAATGGAAGGCGGCAGCAAGGCTGGCTGAACGTAACACATTTGGAACTTGGCATGTGTCTTGCAGTCCCATCTGCTAGGAATGCAGCGTCGGGGATGAGGCGGGCTGCTGCGGGTAGATGTCCACCCTCCCAGTGTCACTCTTGTTCCTGCAAACAGGAGACAGTGTTGCCTTTTTATGTTTTGACGACCATGATTTAGCAAAACCCACTGAAACTCTTCATCTGGCATATTTTCAAACAGGAAGCTTTTGAAACTGTTTGCAGGGATTTTGTTTTTTTAATGTGCAGTGACCGGTGTGCGGCACTTTGGGTCCCAGGCCACAGAGTGATGGCACCGTCCCCACACATCTCTTTCCACAGAGCAATCTCCTTTGAAGAGCTGCTACTTTCTCATTCTCCTGAAAATGTCACCTTTACCTTGGAGAGGTTGATTATTTATGTCTTAAGTTTTTGCACCTTGGCCAGGGAGCCTACTGTCGACATGCACCGAAGCCTGGAGCAAAGGGGGCTGCTGGCTCCTGTCTCTGTGCAGGCATCGCAGTCTTACCTTAATCCGTGCCTTCTTCAGAGGATTCTCTATAAGCCGCCTGAATGTTCTTCAGGGTTAATTCAATTAAAACCAAACACTACCATTCCCAAGTCCAAGACCAGTCAATGGGACACGTTAGCCGAAATGTGTTGCTCTACACTGAAAGCAAAGATGAGGAGCCCCCTGCCAGCCCCTCCTTGTGGTGGAGCCCCCAGCACCCTCACGTGGCCTGTGGGAAGGCTCCAGGGTCGGTCCCATAATGAGATGTTGTAACAGTTCAAACAGGACTTCCAGTGTCTTCTACCCCATCCTCCGCTTTGGATCCCACTGCTGTCGGTGATAAACTCAAACTTCAATCCCAATCACTGCTGAAAATAAATGTTTCAGTGAAATCTCCTAGTTTTAGAAGCCCTGAGCCCCGCTCTGGGCAGAGAAGGAGCTCCATGCTGGGCTGGGCATAGGGCTGCAATGGGCCACGGCCCCATGCTCTGCCTGAAATCCCTTTGCCAGCCTTGTCACAGGCCCTCCTGGTCACATGAGGGAATCCCCCAGGCTGCTGTGCGTTTTGCTTCTAGCAGGAGGCGAGAAATGCTAACAGAGGCCATGCAGCGCAGGCTACCGTAACAAGACGCCACAAACCGGACACTTAAAACAGGAGCGGTTCTCTCCCAGTTCTGGAGACCAGGAGCCCAAAGTCAGCCTGTCAGCGAGACCTGCTTCCTCTCACGGCTTCTGGCGTGCGCCTGCTGGCCTTGGCCTCCCGTGGCTTACCCTGCACCCCTCTGGGCTCTGCTTCCATCCTCACAGGGCAGTCTTCCCTGTGTGTCTGTCTCTGTGTCTCTTCTCTTCTTATTATTAAGGACCCACCCTACTCCATTGTGACCTCATCTTAACTGACAGTCACATCTGCAAAGACCCCATTTCCAGATAAGGTCACATTCACAGTTACCAGGTTAAGACTTTGACATATGTTTATGGGGACACAATTCAACCAATGGAAGGTTATGGTATTTCTACCCTTTGTCAGGCTAAAAAGGAAGAAAAAAGGGAAGGAAGGGGTGGGGGGGGTAGCAAGTGCCTCCTGGAATAGCTAACAGACCTCTAGGACTCGTTGCCCATTAAGAGCAGCAGTGTTCTGAGGACCTCGTGTGCGCTGACATTTAACACCACAGACAGCCCCAATGCTGTTCCGTCCATCTTACAGGTAAGGAAACTGAGGCACAGAACCATCAAGAACCTCACCTGGCATCAGACTAGGTGACAAGGAGCGAAGCAAGGATTTGAGCCCCAGACAGCGTGGCCCCAGAGTCAGGGCCCTTAACCGCCCGTCACACCAGCACACACCTGGTCACAGGTGCGGGCAAACCAGGCAGGTGTTATTGTGCCAGATGGTTGCTCCGACCTCACGGAACCTGAGGAAGCAGAGACGTGCGAGGCCACCAAGATGGGCCCCGGCGCCGGGCTAGTGGACAGCGGATGCCGGACAGAGCCCCGTCAGTCTGTCCACACCACCTGCATCCACCTTACCCCTCCGCCGCACACCTCTTCACCTTTTGCCCAGGGTGTGGCGCTGGTGGGTATTTGAGGGCCCGTGTGTACTGCAGTCAGCTTCCAGCTCTTTCTCTGAGTTGGCCAGGCACAGGCACAACTTCAGACACTGCTTCACTGATCTGGAAACTTCAGGGATGCAAGGCAGACCCTGTCAAGAACACCTGCTCTTCTTCCTTTCTTTATTTCGTACTGCCAGTGTGAAACTGGGCTGGCAGAATGTTGGGGCTCAGCCCGTGACAATCGTGAAGGAAAGGAGCTCTACGGGACTGCACTGTGCCCAGCTCAGCAGCCATTTCCCTAATTGGCACTCCAGCCCACTTCCAAATCCCTGAGGCCATCCAGGCTCCGACTGGGAGCAGGCTCCCAGGCCCATCCGGTGGAGGTCATGGCCTCTGTGGTCCACCTGGGTACGGCTAGCTCGTGGCATGGGAGCCACCGCCCCATTCTGCCAAACTCTGCACTGACCCAGCATCCACACCCTTCCCCACTGAGCAGGGAGGACAACCTCGGGATCCCTCGCAGTTGAGCTCCAGGCAGCCATGAACACTCAGGGAGAATTAGCTGCCAGGACGGTCCTGTCCTCCATTCTGGCGCACCCGGAGAGGAGGCACCCAGGAAGGCCCTCGCCTAGAAGCCAGACTGACCTTTAGGGAAGGGGGATAAAATTCAGAGTGGGTGCTGCTGACAGGAGCAGGACAGCAAAGGCTCGACTGCAAGAGAATGGTCATCTTGGAGGACGGAGACTGGCAGGAGAATCCCACTGGGGAGATGCGAAGGCCTGGACTGACACAGGACCGGGGTACTGAGAGGAGCACATGACTCTTAAGATCAGGAAGGTGGCATCATGGGGCCCAGTTACAACATGAGACCTGTGGGTGGGTCCCTCATCTCCTGCTTTCCTCTCTAGACCTTCCTTAGCCTGTTCCTCACTTCCCAGTAGGGGAGAATCAGGGAAGGCTTCTTGGAGGAGATGGTGTCTGTGCTGAGGCTCAAAGAACAAGGCTAACCAGGTGCAGAAAGGTCAGAAGAACATTCTAGAGAGAGAAAAGAAAAAAAAGTACCAATGTCTTTTGTTTCTCCTGAGTGCCAAGATATGTGAGGCAACTTTCTGTTTTTTTGGCTTCCTGCTCAGAGGGCCCGCTCTCTTCTGACAACCAGAAATACCTCCTCTTGTTGGTGCGCCTCGTGACTTAGCTTTTGACTGTGGAGCTCTTTTCAAGAGCCTGAGAGGTTACATAGGGGATAGGAAGGACTCCCAAACTAAATCCCACAGGGCCATGGTGGGTGGTGCAGGGGGCTTAACCGGCAATTAGGGAAGCTCACAGGGGCCGGGTCCCGCAGGGCAGTCTTGCACTGGGAGAAGGGAGAGGGGCCAGCAGGAGTGAGGGGGGTACCTGCTCTGGGGTGAGGTCCTCCCGGGAGGAGCCAGAAGCCTGTTTGAAACAGTGGTTCTGAACTGGGGTGACTTTGCCCCGGGAGACATTTGGGTTCCATCCCCAGGACTTGTTTATTTTATAACCAGAAGTTGCACTTTGGGTCACGTTCACCCATTTGCTCACCCCTCACCCCCCACCTCTGGAAACCACCAGTCTCTTCCCTGTATCTCTGTATCTAGGAGTTCCGTTTGGGGGTTTTGTGGTTTTAGATTCCACATGTAGGTGAGATCACATGGCGTCTGTCTGTCTTTGATTTCTCTCACTTAGCAAACTGCCCTCAAGGACCGTCCATGTTGTTGCCAATGGCAGGATTTCCTGCTTTTTAGAGCTAACATTCTTGTGTATATAAGTATACGTGTATCCCTTCCTCCGTCAGTGGTTGTTCCCATGTCTCGGCTCCTGGGAATAATGCTTGGAGACAGTTCCGATCGTCACAGCTGTAGAGCTCCTTCTGGCATCTGGTGGGTGGAGGCCGGGGATGCCGCTAAACATCCCGCAATGCACGGGGCCATGCCCACCGCACAGTTATCCCGCCCGAGATGTCAAGAGTGCCAATGCGGAGAAACTCTGCCTTCAGGGAAGAGAGTGGTGTGCCAGCTGGGTCAGGTCAGCTCGGAGCAACAGACTCAAATAGCACCCATCCCCCAGCAGGCCCCCGGAACTGGGCCTCAGGGTGCTCACAGCAAGTTGAAGGAGGAGGTGCCAGAGGTGGTGCTGAGATGGGAAGGCACAGGGGATGGGGAGAACCCAGAATCTCCCCGCCACAGGGCCCTCTGGGAGGGAGGAGAAGAGTAGTGGGGCAAGGAAAGGCGGGAAGTGCATTCCTGGCACAGGGAACAGCATGGCCCAGTGCAGGCAGCCAAGAGAGCACATTGTGTGTAGGAACAATGAGCCGTTCGTATGTTCAAGAGTGATGCAGCAGGGGTGGGAGCTGGGGGAGAGCTATGCGCCAGGTGGGAGCCTGGGCATCACTGTGCGGAGCAGAGAGCTGGGGGCTGGTGCCGCAGCGTAGAGCACAGGTTTACGGTAGGCATTCTACAGGGCACGACGAGACCGGACCAGGAGAGCCATCGGGGTATTGTCACAGGCCAGGAGAAGGCAATAAGAACAAAAGCAACTAAGCACTTCAAAAGTTGAAAACAGGCTAAGTTGATTGATGGTTTTGCCGTCAAGTGGTTAATTGTTGCAGGCCAGCTTCTCCAGGGAAGCAGGTGCTGGGGAGGAGTGAGGGATGCAGAAGTTTCATTGGACAGCCACACTGAGAAAGGAGGAGGACACAGCAGGATTGAGCAGGGAGGCATCAGACCAGCATGCCACCTGGCCGAGTCTCTGCATGCCCGTCAGGAGCTCTGGAGCAACACGTGTACATTTCAGGTGTCCCCAGCCGTGCCCTTGCACTCCCACCAACCCCAGTTGTGCCTGGGCTTCAAAGTTGAGGTGAATGGCCACAAAGCTAAAAGTAGGGGCTATCAGTTAACCAGACACTCACAGCCAAGGAGGGAGTCCTTTCCTGAAGGCGATGCATCTCCAAGTCTGACATGATATCTCCCTCACCAGATATTCTTCCCTACCCAGTCACAGGAAACTCGTAAGAAGGGGTAGGGGAGAGGGGCGCCTGGGGGGCTCAGTTGGTTAAGCATCCAACTCTTGATTTCGGCTCAGGTCATGATCTCAGGGTCACATTAGACTCTGTGCTTAGCGGGGAGTCTGTTTGGGATTCTCTCTGCCTCTCCCACTGCCCCCCCCCATGCTAGCCCTCTCTAAAATAGATGATTTTTTTTTAAAAAAGAAGAGATATGGAACAAGTAGAAAGAAACTATTTTTATGAGTGCATATATAGCAAGAAATTAAATTGATGCTTAAAAGAAGGAAATCACAGCTTTTAAGAAAGAGATTTTTGTTCCAGGAAACTCTGTTAAGAGCTGAGAGTCAAATTTAGGCGAGAGCTTTCTGGAAGCCAAGTTGAGAAAGGGGGAAAAAAGGCTATACGTTTCTCCTTATTTTACATGGAAAGCATGTATGTCAGGAAGGAGAGAGAAATATTTTCCTGCCCTAAAATTTCAGGATGACTTTATCATATGAGTGTTGCATTTTGAACTTTAAGAAAGTGTTAGCAATACTATGGTATAGTGAATGATGTGGAAATATGGCTCATTCAGCTACTTCTCCCATTTATCCTTAATAAAATGCTAAGAAAAGTATTAAATCATCGCTTACAAAAGAAACATTCTGAAGCCGTTTTCAGTGTACTACTGGGAATAACATCCCAGAGCCATCATGGGCTTGCTTTTTGTAGAATCTAGAGCAAGTTTAACAGCCCTTCCCGCCGCCCCCCTGCTACTTAAGAAGAGCAATTTCACACGCCCTGCAGCGCAGAGCAGTGTTTTCAGGGATGATGCCCACTGTGTCTGGAATGGACTGTCCACAGGAGCCATCACCAAAGCCACCTCTCTCTGTAGGAGGATAAATACCAGAGCACTGAATATTTAAATCCGTGTTCTAAAAGTGTCTCATATTATCTGATTATTATTATCTCAGGGGTCTAATCAGTCCGCCCACCTTTGCGTCTATATACAGGGAGGTTTGCACAATTAAGGGCTTGGTAACACATGCCAGGTTCGCTGAGGCTGGAAATTTGCAGTGTTCAGCCTGGAAAAGGCATAAGTCACCAGGGTGAGTTTGAATCCTGGGAAGACTAGCTCTTTGAGAAATACGTCCACCCACGGTTCCTGTGTTCCCCAAAGTCATATGGAAAGGGCATTGGGGGTCATTCAGTTCAGTCTCCTTCCAATGATAGAATCTACTCCCCGCATCCTGGCCAAGTGGCAGGTGATCTGACCATCTGAATACCTCCAACAAGGATGAGCACGCTGGGCCAGGCAGACAGGAGGTGCTCAATAAATACTTAGCAAGAGCGTGTGCAAAGCTCTGAGCTAGGGTTTAGTGTGTATACATCATCCAGTTACTACCAGAGCCATGTGAGGCAGGAATGGTTACAAACCTTGGTCAGACGCACTGTGGTCGCAGTAGAACTTGATCCCTGGACAGGCTCCTCTTCGCTCTGGGGGCAATCAGGAGACTCCTGTTCTCTCCTGGCTCTTCTCCTAGCCAACCAGGTGACCTTGGGCAAGTCACTGCACATCTCTGGGCCTCCATTTTCCTATTTTCAAACAAAGGCTTGGGACTTTGTGGTTTCAAAGGCCCCTGCCAGCTCTATCCCTGACAAGGTCTGTGTGTGGGTGGTGGGACTGTCCCCACAGACCCAGTATCAGACACATCCTAATCCCTACTGAAAGGCTGTGGTTGTCCCTGTTTGCAGCCTTCCAAACTTTCCTGGGCAAAGAGGACGTGTCCCGAGAGCTGGAGGAGGTCCTGACGGAGAGCCGCATGCAGAGGAACGTCCAGCTGGTGTCCATGCTGGAGCTGCTCCGGAGTCCCCTCGTGCGCTGGCAGGTCGTCACTGTGGTCATCACCATGGCCTGCTACCAGCTCTGCGGTCTCAACGCGGTGAGCGTCCCCGCACAAAGGGAGAAACTAGAGGGGGGTGAGGGTGGGGCGGGGTGGGGCGGGGCCCTCGATGCCAGGATCCGGTCCCAGCTCTGCCACCTCCACCAGCTCTGCGCGGTCGGGCAATCACACAATCTGATCCAGCCTCAGTTTCCTCATCTGAAAATGGGCTGACGTAATACGGAAAGAAATAATCCATGCAGAGTGTTCAAAACAGCAGCTACACAGTCGTCCCTTAATAAGTGCTGCCTATCATTACGATTTCTGGTCCCTGAAACTCTGGTTTCTTAATAAAATGGGTATTAGGAAGTTGTAAGTGAAAGATGATTTAAATAAAAGTAGTCTTGGCTGGGCTGACTTCAACATGCAACTTTGGTCTAAGAAGACCTCAAGCTTGAAAGGAGAACCTTCTCGGGGCCTGAGCTGATGTGGGCAGGGATATCGGAGGAAGGGGGAGGTCTTCCATGAAGTTCCCCAAACCCTCTGACAGACGCAGCTGCCCCTTCTCTCCTGGGGGCTCCTGAAGGTAGAATCGAGGAACCCCAGGGAGACAGACTCAGGATCAGTATCATTTTTGCTTCTGAAAAATAGCGGGCCTGCCTCAAGGAGTGGTGAGTTCCCCATTTATGAAGGTGTGCAAGCCAGCTGGCAGGGCAGTGTAGAGGTACTTACACAGCTTAGGAGAAGAGGAGCTGGGTCCAGAAAGAGGAAAAAGGGGACCTTCCAAAGAGCCTCAGAGAAAACAGCTGCTGGCGTCCCCTAAAAGTCAGCAGGGAGGGTGTTTGGGCCGTCTACGGGGAGGCAACATGAAAGGGGAGGCATCCCTGGCCAGAGAGGGAAGGGTGACAGCATGGAAAGTTCCATCCATAGTGTTTAGCCACATTTCAACTACTCTTGACTCTATCTTTGGAAACACTAAGATGAAATGAAATCATCTTGCAACTTACTCTTTTTTACCTTTTTCCTTGGTCTGGTTAAAGTCAGCAGGAGGAGGCGGCGCCTGGGCCGAGGGCACGGCCTTAGACAGGTCCTGCTGTTTCCTCCTTTTTGCAACTCCAGGCTCAAAGCCGCCCCCCTGTTTTGAGAAGGTAGAGAGGGAGTAGGTCTGTTTCTTAGAGCTAACATTTAGAGTAGTAAAAGCCACATATGCAATCTGTATTTAATGAGGCATTTGGATTGAGAACCATGACATTTCTAAACAGAATTCTCTCTTCTCTTGGGACATAATTTTCCAATTCGCATTCCCTACATAACTTCCTATATAAATCCCACTAGGGTGTATCTGTAAACCCCGCTGCATTGGCATAGGATGGGGAGAAACTATCTCCTCTGCTCCAAAGGCCGGCAGTGGAGAGGTCTCAGCTTCCGGGTGTCCCACCCTCCTCGCAGTGACTGCCTTTCATCTCTTTTGTTACTGTCACGAGCACACTTAACATGAGATCTACCTTCTTAAACGATGAAGTGCGCGATGCCAGGTTGTGAACTGCAGGCGCAGTGTCCTACGGGCCATCTGCAGAACGTATGCATCTGGCTTCACTGAAACTTTGCACCCGGTGATTGGGAACTCCCCATTTCCTGCTCCTGCAGCCCCTAGCAACCACCACCCCGTTCCCTGCTCCTATGAGTTTTGCTACTCTAGATACTTCACGAAAGTGCAAGCATTCAGTATTTGTCTTTCTGTGATCAGCTTGTTTCCCTCGGCATAGCGTCCCCCAGGTTCATCCATGTGGTCACGTGCTGCAGGATAGCCTTCTTTTTCAAGGCCGGATAATATCCCATCGTGTGTACACATACCACATTTTCTTTATCCATTCGTCCTGTTGACAAACATTTAGGACATTTCCACACCTTGGCTACTGTGAATAGTGCTGCATTGAACATGGGAGTCAGATATCTCTTCGAGCTCCTGATTTCAATCTGGATAAAAACCCAGAAGTGGGGGGTACCTGGGTGGCTCAGTCGGTTGAGCGTCTGCCTTCAGCTCAGGTCATGATCCCAGGGTCCTGAGATTGAGCTCCGCATTGGGCTCCCTGCTCTGCCTTCTCCCTCTCCCTCTCCTTCTGTCTGCCGTTCCCCCTGCTTGTGCTCGCTCTCTCTCTCTCTGTGTCAAATAAATAAATAAATAAATAAATAAATAAATAAATAAATAAATCTTAAATTAAAAACAAACAAACCCAGAAGTGGGATGCTGACTCATATTGCAGTTCTATTTCTAATTGTTGGAGGAGCCTCCGTACCATTTTCCAGAGCTGCTGCACAAGTTTGCATTCCCACTGACAGCGTGCAAGGGCTCTAATTCTTCCACATCCTCACCAACACTTTTCCTTTCATCATAGACATCCTAACAGGTGTGAGGTGATATCTTGCTGTGGTTTCAGTTTACATTTCTCTGATGATGAGTGATGTCAAGTGTCTTCTCATATGTCTTTTGGCCATTTGTAGGTCTTCTTTGGAGAAATGTCTGTTCGAGTCCTTTTCCCATTTTTTAATGGAGTTGTTTGGAGGTTTGGGGGGGTTGTTTTATTTTAATTTGTTTTGCTATTGGCGTTCTTTATATATTTTGGTGATTAACCCCTTATCAGATACATGGTTTGCCAATATTTTCTTCCATGCTGTAGACTGCCTTTCCACTCAGTTTTTTGTTTGTTTGTTTGTTTTGCTGTGCAGAAATTGTTTAGTCTGATATAGTCACACTTGTTGATTTTTGCTTTTGGTGTTGTATCCAAAAAAAAATCATTGCCAAGACCTATGTTACCAAGTTTTTCCCCTATGTCTTCTTCTAGGATTTTTACAGTTCTTGTGTTTAAATCTTTAATCCATTTTGAGTAAAGCATCCAATTTCATTCTTCTGTATGTGGTTATCCAATTTTTCCAACACCATTTTCCAGACTATCCTTTCCCCATTGAATATTCTTGGCACCCTTTGGCAATCAGTCAACCACATATCAGTTTATTTCTGGGATCCCTATTCTGTTTTCTTAGTTTATATGTCTGTCTTTATGCCAGTATCACACGGTTTTAATTACTGCCGCTTTGTAATATGTTTTAAAAAGAGGAAATGTGATGGCTTCAGTTTTGTTCTTTTTAAAGATTCATTGTCTTTTATGGTTCCATATGAATTTTAGATTTTTTTTTCTATTTCTGGAAACTAGGCCATTGGGATTTTAATAGGGATGGAATTGAATCTGTAGATCATTTTGTGTAGTGTGGCCATTTTAATAATATTAAATCTCCTAATCCATGAATAGAGTATTTTTCCATTTATTTGTGTATTTAATTTCTTTCCTTAATGTTTTGTAGTTTTCAGTGCAAAAGTCTTTCATTTCCTAAGCTAACTTTATTCCCAAGTATTTTTTGATGTTATTGTAAATACAATTATTTTCTTAATTTCCCTTTCAGATGGTACATTGTTAGTATATAAAAACACAACTGATTTTTGTATGTTGATGATTCTGTATCCTGCAACTTTACTGAATTTGTTTATTACTTCTAACAATGTGTGTGTGTGTAGTGTGTGTGTGTGTGTGTGTGTGTGTGTGTGTGTGCGTGCTGTCTTCAGGGTTTTCTACATTTAAGATCATGTCATTTGCAAACAGTGATGATTTTACTTCTTGCTTTCTGCTTTGGGTGACTTTTTTTCTTTTTCTTGTCTAATTGCACTGGCTAGGACTTCCAGTACTGGGTTGAATAGAAGTGGTGAGAGTGGACATCTTTGTCTTGTTTCTGATCTTAGAGGAAAAGCTTTCTGTTTGATGAGTATGATGATATTATGATAGGATGTTAGCTGAGTATGATGTTAGCTCTGGGCTTGTCATGTATCACCTTTATTATGTTGAGGTAGTCTCCTATTTATTGTTCGTTTAGGTTTATTTTTAATCTTTAAGTCAGAAGTAATACTTCCTGCTTAGCATGCTTAACTTGAAATAGAGCAAAAAGCTCTGGACCCATATCTGTCTCACTGTGGCCGCAAGCCTGCAGTGGGAAGCCTAGGCCAATCACTCCCCTCCCCTAGCCTCTGTCTAATCAGCTGTAATAATGATAAAGCATACATTCATTTAGCACTTAACAGGAGCCTGAAGTTGTCCCCATGACAGTCCTATGAGTTAGACACCACTGTTAGGCACAGAGACGTTAAGAGACTTTCCCTAGGTCACACAGCTACAAGTGGTAGAAAGGGGATTTGAGCCCAACCATTTGGCTACAAGGTCTGGCCATTTGAGCCCTGAGCAGGGAGGGTCCCCAAGGCCCCCTTTGAGCATCCCCGTATGTGTCACTGGGCTGTGTTCCCAGGTCATCCATAGGCAGCCAATGGGACAAGTCCTACGTCCTCTGTTTTACATACAAAAGGACAAACACTGTTTAGCAGCCACCTCAGCCTCAGAGCCCCGCTGTCCTGTGCTTCAGTCCAGTTCTCCCCTGTACCTCCGCTGTCTACCAGATGAAAAACTTCAAATGCCCTTGAAAACTTGCTTTCTTCCCTTAATTGTCCCAGAAATTACTTGGGGGGGACATGGTCTATAGTTTAAGACATTGCAAATATTGCTAGGCATCACCCCATTTATCACTTTA
The DNA here is from genome assembly GCF_017311325.1 of Ursus maritimus. NCBI lineage: Eukaryota > Metazoa > Chordata > Mammalia > Carnivora > Ursidae > Ursus > Ursus maritimus. The sequence continues at coordinate 75,661,345 of NW_024426996.1, forward strand.
TTCCAACCCCAAATGTCCTGCACAGTAAGTGGTGCCTCCTCATTTTCTAGAAGAAGAAATGAGGTTTACAAAGGGCCAAGGACTTGCTTAGGGTCACAGTGGGAGGGATGCCCGTGCTGTCAAACTCACACTTCCTGGCCCCAGGTATCCTGCTCTGGAGCACCTGCCCAGGCTTGGCCAGCCCGTCTCTAAGCCCCAGGTGCCTGCACTAACCCAGCCATTCCCAGCCTCAGCACTATGCACATTTGGGGCCAGAAAATCCCTTATCAAGGGGGTCTGTCCTGTGTACTATAGAACAGTTCACAGCATCCCTGGCCTCAGCCCACCAGATGACAGTAGCCTACCCCACCAGTTGTGACAACGTCAGACGTTGCCCAATGTCCTGTGGGGGTAAAATTGCCCCCAGGGGAGAATCACCGTATTAAGCGAACAATACATATTGCCCAGTGCATTTTTGCTAAGAAGTCCTCGAATAGTTTCCTCATACCTTAGAAATCAAGGGGAAGTTGGATTTAACATTTAGTTGTTTCTAAATCCTTTTTCAGTGTGGAATTGTTTTTTCCCTCTCACAATGGCTTTCAAATTCCCTCCTCTAAAATTAGACCTGTCACTTAAAATTCCTTATTTTCTGCAACTGCCTTCCTCCTGAGCAGTTTGTCCTTTGCATGAAAACCAGACTTCTGCGCGAATGTTCTGTCTCTCACCGGCGAGGAGCCTCCTGGTTACAGAGTCCGTCCCCCTCCCTGGGGTGGTCACAACAGCTCTGACACCCACGCTGCCACTCCTCTCACCGTGACTGTCCTCGTGAGTGGAGGCCGCCTCTCATGGTCCCTGTGCCTCCGGCACCCAGAGCCGCCCCTGAGCATTAGGGGAAGAAAGGGGAAGGTGAGAAGAACAAGGAGCAGGGACGGTGCTGCTTCTACCAAGTCCTTGGGTTGTCACACCCGGTGCAGGAAATCTTAGTTTCCCTGAGACTTCCTGAATCTTGGAATAGCAAGGATTATGGTGGTACTCTTTTTTTTTTTTTTTTAAAGATTTTATTTATTTATTTGACAGAGAGACAGCCAGCAAGAGAGGAAACACAAGCAGGGGGAGTGGAGAGAAAGAAGCAGGCTCCCAGCGGAGTAGGGAGCCCAATGCAGGGCTCGATCCCAGGACCCTGGGATCATGACCTGAGCTAAAAGCAGATGCTTAATGACGGAGCCACTCAGGCGCCCATCCACTCTGCAGTCTTGGTTGGGAAACAAGACACTGGAGCTTGTTAGAAATGGACAGAAAACAGGAGTGCAGGCTTCGGATGAGCCTGGTGACGCCCGTTCTGGACCCTCAGAGGCAGTTTACGGCCGCCTGGGTTTGTTCACTCGGTGGGTGGCCAGGTGTCCCAGTGCTCCTGGGCAGCTGTGTGTCCCTCTGGTTCGTCACCTGTATAACTGTTGTGCAACGCCTCCGTTTGCTGCTTCCCCAGATCTGTGAGGGCGAGGACACGTGTGCGTTGTTCCCCCACATGTTGTGATGCGTGTGGTAACTGCCGTGCCTAACGGAGCACCAGACATCCTACACCCTCCACAGACAACCAAATGGCAAGGAGGCAAGGCTGGGAGAGTGGAGGGAGAGAGGCAGGGAGCCTGAGACAGGGCACCTTCCCCCGAGCTGGCTGGGAGCCCCAGAAAGGTCCATCTCCCTTGTCCAGCCATCATCAGGAACTCTGAAGCCCAAATACTGTTTTGCACAAAACTTCTAATCACAAGTCAGAAGCATTGTAAATAGCTTTTGTTTTGAAGTCTCTTCTCAAATAACGTCCTAACTCAAATTACAAGAATTGAATGTTCTGTTACCTTAGTAACTGAGACCATTTCCCTGAAAGAACTTGCTGTGTCCCCGGATGGAGAGAATGCGGCCTGGAGCCCGTCTGTATGGCCGCCCTAACGTTGTGGTCAAGAACACATGTCCTGGAGTCGGCTGTGTTTGACCCCCAGCACTGAGCTTGTGGGCTAAGGGGCAAGTTGCCATGACTGCTCTGTGCCTCAGTTTCCCCAGCTGTAAAGTGGTACCCCTTTCATATGATGGCGAGAGGGTGGATGAAAGGATGTAGGCACAGCCCGAGGCACAGGGCCAGTGACACAGGCGGTGCCCGACAATCTTAGCTACTATCTTGTCAAAAGAGCCCTGCCCTGAGACCATGGGCGCCTGGGTTCCAGCCCACACCCCACCTCCCAGCTCTGGAACCCTGAGTGAGACGCTTAACCCCTCCGCCCTCAATCACTGAGGGGTAAATGGACACGTGACTCAGAGGCAGTATCAGCTGGTTGAGGGCTGGGTCAGGCGGAGGTTATGTTTTTACCTATAAAAGTAGGAGCAAGCCTAGGTAATCCAACACTCTTAGAAAAGCTTTTAAAAATTAACATATTCGGGGGCTCCTGGATGACTCTGTTGGTTAAGCATCCAACTCTTGGTCTCAGCGCAGGTCATGATATCAGGGTGTGGTTCGAGCCCTGAGTTGGGCTCCGTGCTCAGCGTGGAGTCTGCTTGAATCTCTCTCCCCCTCTCCCTCTGCCCCTCCCCACCCCCACACCTGTGCTCTGTCTTGCTCGCTCTCTCTCTCTCAAACAAATAAATAAAATCTTAAAAAAAAAAAAAAAAGGCTAGCATGTTCTGGCCTTACTTAAATTTGAGTCCTTACTTTGTACCTTTCTGGATTTCCATGAAGAGTGAGGGGCAGGGGAGGGAGCCGCTCCTCGCTGAGCGCTGAGAGGCACCCCAGTGGGCCATCCAACGGTTGTTCATGCCTACTTCAGGGAGTGAAGTGGGCCCCAGGAGAGGCAGGAGAGGCAGTCACTCATTTCCACACCCCTGTGGTCAGGTCGAAGGGGGCCTGATGGGGACGGAGGGCAACACTAGCTTGGGGGGCTGGGGTCCAGGCTCTCAGGCATTGTCAGGAGAGCTGAGAGCCTTCCTCGGAGCAGGGAGTCTGGCCTCTCTTTGTGGCAGGGACTGTCATTACCCTTTCTGGGATGCACTATTCCCCCAGTCCTCAGATCTGCTGGCCCCAACTGAACCCCCCCACCCCATTCCACCTCAGGAGGAGAATCAAATGCCTCGCACCCCCAGGCAGCCTTGGGCAGGAAAGGCTTGGAAGGACCTGAGCTGACATGCCAGCCCTGCCACTCTCAGCTGCTGTGTAGCCCCCCCTGGGCTGAGCCTTACTTTCCTCATCAGTTAAATGGGGGCAAGACATCTCACTGGATTGTATGAGGATGAAATTAGGGCATGTGGGTGATAGGTTTGCAGGGTACAGTATATAAGCCCCTTTCTTTCCCTCTGAAATTCAGAGCAGATTAGAGAGGTTGGCATAGGAATCAGAGAGATGGGGATCACAGTGTGCCCTCTACTCCAGGCGGAGCTGGAATGGAGGGTGTGCCTCCAGAAGTGGCTGTGCATTTTGCATTCCCAGATTTAAGGCACCTACCCAGTCCAATAATAGGAAACAACCCCAGACCCAGCTCCACTGGGCAGGTCCCTCCCTGCCTGGAGAGAGCAGAGGGGACGCAAGCGGGCTGCAGGAGGCAAGTGCACAAACATCACAGTGGGGGGCGCAAATGTGCCTGTTAGTGCCTCCTTCCAAGGGCCCTGCCAGCCTTATCCCTTTTTCCTTATGTGGTTCCTTGTCCCTTAGGCTGAGAGAGAGGTGTGCCCCCCAAATGGGAACAGGAGATGAAGGGAAAGGGGGTCCCAGCCCTACCACAGGTGAAGCCCTGGCACTGGGACATAGTGTTCAGTAAATGACAGGATCTCCTCTGTCTTCTATACTTCAGAATAGATCCTGTACCTCACCGTTGGTTTGTGGAGACCATCTCTGTGTTTACAGTTCTCTCCTTCTGACCTCCACTTCCATCTTTGCGCCTTCTCTCTCTGACCTCTCTCCTGTAAAGACCCTCGTGATTACATCTCTAGCTCACCGAGATAATTCAGGATGACTTCCCCATGTCAAGACTCCTAAACTTAACCACATCTTCCAAGCTCCTCTTGCTGGGTCTTGTAACACATTCACAGGGTCCTGGGATTAGGACGTGAACGTCTTTGGGGGAACCACTGTGTGGTTCCAGACTCTACATCCATGCTCTGCATGAATGTATGTTAAGTCCAGACTCTACATCCACGCTCTGCAAGGATCACCTTGTTCTGGACAAAGACAAATCAGGGGGTTTTTTGCTTCTGAAGTTTAGGCAGAGAGATGGATTAAAACACATCTCTCAGTAGGAGACCAAATGCAGTCAAGGTCATGGGCATATATGGGAGTAGGGGGCAGGAATGATGGACAGAAGAGGAATCTCCAGTCAGCCAGCTGCACGGACAGCCCCCACATCGCCCGTGCGGCGGGAAGAACCGTGGGGTGGGAAGCAAACAGGCCTGGGTCTGCTCTGGCGTTACTGGCTGTGTGTGTTGTCTCGGATCTGGAGGCAATGTCACCTTCACAAGCTGTTGAGAGGGTTGAAAATGATGATGCGTGTAGTGCTTTGTCTCTAACACTATGTCAGGAGTTAGGAAGGAGGGCTTTGGGGCATTGGAGGCAGGCAGCCAAGAAGAAGGCTGAGAAGCAGCCCCAGAAGGGCTTCCTCCCCATAGCATCTACATAACTGTTTGACAATTTCCTTTCCCAAAGACCAATGGTGTCTCAATAGAGAGATGGAAATCTTCTAGAATGATACCCACCATTCGTTATATACCAATTCTATAAACGATGCTTGGGGCACCTGAGTGGCTCAGTGGATAAGTGCCCGACTCTTGATTTTGGCTCGAGTCATGGTCTCAAGTTCTTGCGTTCGGGCCCCACGTCAGGCTCCACGCTCAGTGCAGAGTCTGCTTGTCCCTCTCCTTCCCCCGCTGCCCTCTCCAAACTTGCACTGGCACCCGAGCTCTCTCTCTCTCTAAAATAAATAAAATTTTTTTTTAAAAGATTTTATTTATTTACTTGACAGAGATAGAGACAGCCAGCGAGAGAGGGAACACAAGCAGGGGGAGTGGGAGAGGAAGAAGCAGGCTCATAGCAGAGGAGTCTGATGTGGGGCTCGATCCCATAATGCCGGGATCACGCCCTGAGCCGAAGGCAGACGCTTAACCGCTGTGCCACCCAGGCGCCCCAATAAATAAAATCTTTTAAAGATGCTTTACTTCATCACTTTAAAAATTTTTATAGCCACCCTGAAAGACACATCTTTTTCCCTTCTTTAGAGACAGGTAGTCACTTGCCCACAGACCCACAGTTCACCGGAGGCAGTGCTGAGGTTGGGATCGGGGGTGCAGGCCTCCAAATGGTGGCTCCTTCCAGTCCACTGTCCGCCCCGTGGGAGGAGACTGCCGGCAATCTGCAGGCGTGCTGGAGTCCTGGATGAGATCAACACAAAGCATGCTCCTTGGGAGGGTTTGCTGTGGGACACACTCCCCCTTTCCCAGTGCTTCCATGATATGCAACGCCCCCAAACTGCCTGATCACATAAACCTCAGCGGGGGTAGAGGCAGAGGCCGTTACCATCCTGCTCTATAAGATGATTCAGCCGGAGAGAAGTGGCTTCTGGAGCCGGCAGAATGAGACAGGCACTTTGTGTGATGGGCAGGCCTTCCCCCTACCCACTCCAGGGACCAGCCCAGCAGGACCTCCTCGCAAGCTCTGGAGTGGGCAAGATGGTCCAAAGGACTGATTTCCGCCTATTTACTATGAAATGACTCTAGAGCCACTTTCATAAGCGCCCCCCCCCCCATGAGCGTGTAATTTTATGCACCATGACCCTCTTTGCTAACATTGAAACCCCTTAGGGGTTTCAGGAAGAATTGGAAGCAAGGAAGGTTGCAGGGGGCGTGAGGAGCCAGGAAGGAGGCCAATGGGGAGGCCAGGGCCCATCTCCCACAGAACACACACCCCGTCGGTCAGAGGTTGGCTGCTCTGGGGTTCAGACTGAGGCAGAGAATAACACAATGTCAGCAGAGAAGCCTGGGGGAGGAAAGGCGCGCATAGAGCCTTGGCTATTAAAAATCAGTGAATCTGGGTAAAGATTAAGAAAGGCGTTTAAGCCCCTCTGATCCAACGCTGAAGATCACAGTTACCTCCCAAAGGGGAGGAGATTATACAAACAAATCCGGTGAAGACTGGGGCTTTCCGAAACAGTTTCAGCTTCTGTCACAGCCCTAAGAGCTATGGGAATTAATGAATTCATCGGGAGCCACTTCTGTACTCTGTGAACATGGAAGCAAAGGTAGACTCTAAAATTCTAATTTATTGACTCAAGTCAAATGTGGCGCAGACACCGGCAAGCGGGTCTTCGTTTTACGAGAACATTAAAACGCATTTTGCCGAGAGAGGCATGAAAGCCAGCGAGCTCACAGAAATTCAGGCAGTCGTTTTTACCGGCCTCTGAGTGTGCCTATAACTTTATGAAGAATTACTCCCCTCGCTAAAAGATGAGCCATCTGTAGATATGTGTAGGTCCTAAATTATATCTTCTCCCCCAGTGCATGAAAAATGTTTTGCTAAAAAATGCCGGTAACAAGACAAATTTGTACAGATGAGAGCTTTTTCCAGAAACGAAGTAAGAGCCAAATGCAAAGAGCATGGCCAGCCAGCGTTGGGACTGACAAGTTATAAGCAATGAGCTCTAATGTTTCTTTGTAATAACCATCAGAGTATAAGTGCTTCCCAGACCCTCAAAGGCGGCGGGTTCCCTCGTCAGATGCCGTGTAAAGGACAGCTTGGTTTTCTATCATTTAGCAAACTCATGCTCTTTAAGGATATGACTGGGATTGGGAGGACACAAATGACGTGTGTCCAGCCTATGGACCCGAAACTTTAAGTAAATAGTGAAGAGCGACAATTCTTACCCAATTCCCGACACCCCACAGGAGGGGCATGGCTCTCCTCTTTGAGAAGGGGACGACGCCCAGCAGGACAGAGTGAATTGCTTGAGGTCACACAGCCTGTTCAACATGGAGCCAGGTCTCCAGCCTCCAGTCAGTGACTGTCCGATGCCCCGTGAGGGTCATTAGGGTTAGGTTTGGTCCCAAGTGGCAGAAACTTCCACACTGACCTAACTTCACATGAGGGAAATTGGGAAGGGTGGTACAGTAGTCCCAGGACCACACATCCTGGTTTGCCCAGGGCAATCCAGATTTACGCCTCTTATCCTGAACTAATTATTAACACTCCAAAGGTGCCCAGGTTTGGTGAATAAGTTATAGAACCACTCTAGTGAGCAAGGACACAGGCTCCTTCTAACTCCTTGCTCCAGCATCTGAACAGGTGGCTTCCATCCCAAAGCCGGGGCTCTATGTGTAGTTGTGCAGGTTGTGTGTTACACAACCCTCAGGGCATCATTCACATTGTCCCCATTATAGATTTATTGTGGCAGTTTTCCAGTGAATGACAGTAAAGTGTGTTGTGAATCAGGAACCTTTTCTGATTCTCATAAAGTTACCATGGGGGCTGCCATGCTGTCCTGAGGTCACCTAGTGATCCAAGAGGGCTGCTGAAGCTCCAGCCATCATGTTCACCAACCTGACGGCAGAAAGGAGGAAGGGCAAAAAGTGGGATCACACCTCGTTGGTGGAAAGCTCATTTTAAGGAGATTTCTGTTCATTATCTCATCACCACAATTAGCTTAACATATGTTGTTCCCAGTACCGCAGTTCTGTTAGTAATGAAGAAGGGGCAAAGGTGGGAGAAGGAAGAAAACAAATAGTTAGCCACACCACACAGCTCCATGCTGGATGTAGCAGCAAATCTCGGAGACCACCTTCTACCTGAATTTAATTTTGGAAGCAGTTGCCTTTCACTGACTCTCCCTTGTTTTTCTTTCCTCTTATAGATTTGGTTCTACACCAATAGCATCTTTGGAAAAGCTGGGATCCCGCCAGTAAAGATCCCATACATCACCTTGAGCACCGGTGGCATCGAGACTTTGGCCGCCATCTTCTCTGTAAGTAAACTGAGGGTTATTCCTGAGAATATCATGGGGGGGGGGGGGTTGTGAACAACACCACGAGGCCCCCTAGGCAACAAATGTGCTTGCCTTTAAAGGAGCATGTCCTTTGTGACTCCAAAGGCATCTGAATTTTAGGGTGTTTCACCCACCTAAAGAATATTATCTATATTTTGCTCTCTTACCTATTGTCTGTCTTTTAATAAATAGCTCCCTTCTTTGAACTCTCACCTGGTCACAGATGATACAGTGTGAGGAGCACCCAGTAAAAAGGGCCATTTCTCCCTGGGGGTCCAAAGCAGAATCCCTGTGAGCCTAAGGTCCACTGCCATGACTTTAAAAGTGTTTCCAGACCATTAGCTGTCATCTTTCTACCCCAAACATGTAGGAGTTTGCAGGCAAAGGAAAGGAGAGAGAACATTGCAGTCGACTGGTATAACAGAGGGTGACTTTAATAATAAGCAAAAGTGTCCAAAGGAAGACACAGAATTCATCCTTCTTTCTCAACCTCAAAGATGCACATTAAACATACTGTGGGGAGGGAGTTGGGAGACTTCAGAACTTCGCAGAAATTTCAACAGGTTTGGACAATCAGACCAAACTAGATTTGAATCCTGCCTCTGAAATTTCTCAGCTGTGTGATGCTGGACAATGCTCTCAACGTCTCTGAGCCTTAGTTTCCCCTTTTATGAGATGTCCGAGTCTCTTCCACCTTGTAGGTGTGTGGGCTGTGCCTCCCATTTTAGGCACACAGTCCACGACAGGGATCCTTCCCAAAAGGTAGAGAGGAGGGTAGAATCAGAGTGAGGTTGTCTGACCTTCACGGAGGAGCTCATTTATTTCCACTCTCACACCGACTTCTGCTGATGGAATTGACGCAGCGCAGACATGCAGAGACTTCCAGTCCCATTTCTCACTTGCTTTCGACAGAACACTTTATTTTGCTCCTTGCTCGTGCTGGGTCATTCTAACAAGATGGGTGTCAGGAAAGCGTTGAGGTCTGATGTTCGTCTCCTCCTTTCGCTCACGGTCTTTTTGTTAGAGGAAAATATCTCGCCTTTTCACAATCTGGGAGTGTCACAAAATTCTGGTTTTGGGTTATGCACTCCCCGCCCCCAATGTGGCTATGCATGCTTACATTGATCATGGAAAGGCACAGTCTAGAATGGAAAGAACAGGGTTTGTTTGGGGGAGGGGTCGGTGAGGTATTTCTTGTTGTAAGGAGTCATCACGAGCTCATTAGGGTACGTGTGTAAAATTTAAATAAGCAGGAAGAACTGAAGAAGAAATATATGATCACACTGCCCGAGAACATTTGGCAAAATCTCCCTTTGGCTTTTCTGTACACAGAGGTGTGTTCCGTTCTTACTCGGTAGTCACCCTGCTTTTGTTCACATGACCTCGTGCCAGACTTGCTTTCCATTTTGCTTTCCTGTTTTCTTGTCTGAGAAATGTTTTGTTGAAGTGTAACGTGTGTGCAGAAGGGCATGCTAATTATCGCCCCTGTGACTGAATACTAGCCGTGCGGGCCCTGTGGCTCTTCAGAGATTGGTTGTATGGTCAGTTCCCCCCTGCGGTCTGCGGGGCGGGTCCTCCGAGCGTCTCCCCTCAGAGCCTGGACGGCAGAGCCACACTGCCTGGATTCCGATCCCCTCTCCGTCCCTGTCGAGATGCGTGACCCTGGGGAAGTTATTCAACTGCTCTCTGACTCAGTTTCCCCATTTCTACAATAAGGACACTGGCCCTCACCTGGGTGGCTTAGTCAGCTGAGCGTCGGACTCTTGATTTCAGCTCAGGTCATGATCTCAGGGTCCTGGGATAGAGCCCCGCATGGGGCTCCACACAGCAGAGAATCTGCTTGAGGTTCTCTCCCTCTCCCCCTCCCCTGACTTGTGCGTTCTCTCTCTCTCTCTCAAATAAATAAATAAATCTTAAAAAAAATTTAAAAAGGGTACTGCTCTTGCCCATAGGGATGGGGTGAGGATTAAACAAGTGAATACAGGAGGGCAGTGCCTGGCAAATGATGTGGGCTCACAGAGCGTTGACTACGCCATTGGTCAGTGAATAAGGCTGTGATGAACATCCCTGCAGAGAGCAGGATTTCACAGCACTCTCACAGTCTTCTGATAGGTGAGGAAGCCAAGTCCCAAAGAACTGGCTTTCAAGGATCACACAGCCGATACGGTCAGAACCCAAGGGAGTGGGGACAGCTAATGTCGAGGGACCTCACTGCTCCCCCAGACCCCGACGTGCCTTACCTGGGATCTCATGGTTGCTCATTCACATCACTCCTCAAAGTCGGGTTGTCATCTGCATTTGAGAGAGGCGTAGAGAGAGCAATGATGCTTCCAACCCTGTCTCCCTGACTCCACGCGCCCTCTTTCCAGTCCCCTCTCCCTGGCCCCGGATCTTCTTCATTACAAGCTCACAGTATTGGATAGAGTATTTCTTGGAAGTGCTAATCCCAGGAAGGGGGGCAAATGACTTGACCCTCCTGGGAGAGGCAGAGAGGACCTTTGTAAACTCAGGGAGTCGGCCTGCTGCCGCCTGCAAGTGTGGAGCACAGTGGACCAAGGTCACTTGGCACATGCATTCTAGAGGAGCAGGGCCTCCGTGTGGGCCTACTGCGGGGAGTGGCGGCCACATAGCTCTCATGGAGGCATCATTCATTCATGCCTGCATTCATTCCACACCCGTATCCTGCTTGTACTAGGAGGTCACCAGCGAAGTTGTCGTGTTCTAGAGAGAAAGATCCAGAAACAGACACATACCACATGCAACACGGGGATGAACTCTCCTGGGAGGGCTTCCTGGAAGAGGGCCCAGAAAGGCGAGCACTGAAGGTCCAGCAGGTGTTAGCCAGGTGAAGGAAAGGGCAGGGCACTGGGGAGACTGTCCACTGGTCCCGGGCACATGGACCCAGTCATCTGCACCCCTCCCAGTGTATCCTTTAAAGGAACTGGAGATGTGGAATAGTCCGTTGGGAGTAGTTCTTAACATGGTAGCCTTCACCCTCATCTTCGGAGTACCTCGGGATTAACCAGCATGAGACTGGGAGTCTGAGATGGAACAATGTGTTGGGGGAGAAAGAGCTGAGACTGTAGGGCCAGCAGTTCTGAATTCAAATCCTAACCACCCATCTACTAGCTGAGTAGCCTGGGGAAAAGTGCCCAGCATCCCTGAATTTATTTGTCATCTTTAAAATGGACATAACCAGGCCTACCTGTGGTAAGCAGAAGCCTGGATCCCCCAGAGTGTCCCCGTCCTGATTCTTGGAAGCACGAGTATGTCACCTTACACAACAAAAGAGGCTTTGCAAGTGTGATGATGTTAGGGAGACAGGGTGGTTATCCTGGATTAGCCAGGTGGCCCAGTGTCATCGCTAGGGTCCTACATAGTGAAAGAGAGAAGCAGGGGTCAAGTCAGAGAAGGTGATGAGGGGCAGAAGCAGAGGCTGGAGTGGCAGTTGCTGGTTTTGGTGGAGGAAGGGGCCATGAGCCAAGGAGAACAGGTGGCCTTGGGAAGCTAGAAAGGCAAGGAACAGATTCTCATCTAGGACCCCAGAAGGAACACAGCCCTGCCAACAGCTGTGATTTTTGCCCCTGAGACCTGTTTTAGACTTCTGACCTCAGAGCTGTAGGAGACTGTGTTTCTTTCAACCACTATGTGGTCACACAGCCCCAGGAGACGAATCCACTGCCTTCCAGAGTGGAAGCAAACCTCTAAGTGCAGGAAGGGCCACTGCAGCATTGCTGAGAGTCAATACCCAGTAAATCCCATGGCCTTTCCAAACTTTATTCCCTTGCTTCCAAAGATATGGACAGTGTTTCATCCAACGTGTGAGACAGCCACCTATCAAAAAGGACTTCCCAATTTGTTTTCTTCTTCCTGAGATTTTGACAGTCTGTTAAAATGGGATCTAATATTCTTGAGAAAGACATTTTTTTTCATTTGATGAGCAATTAATTTTGGCTCCTGGCATTGCTCGTCGGCTTGGGCAGCTGTAAATAATTGCATCTTGCAGAAACAGCTGGTTTTCTGAAATGACTTTCTGGACATGGCATTAACTCTCCGAATGAACTTTCACCGAGTGTCACACGGGCCCCCAGAGCCTGAGCAGCGGCTGCCCCGTGGGGAGCAGTGGCCTGTAGAACACGAGCCTCATTCCTTCAAGAAGTGGAGACTGCTTTTTCAAATCAGGGGAAACGGAGTGCACATGAGTCCTTCTTGCTCCTTATTCTTCATAGTAAGTTTCAGTAGTTGTCAGGAATGCACTACGCCATAACACTGAAGTTAAAAAAAAAAAAAATTCTACTGGTTTCCCATACCCCCTCTGCCTCCCAACAAACCCAGATTTCAGAATCAAAACCTTTAGAGTTCACAGCTGCATCTTGAGACCCTGGATCTGGCACTTGTTGGATGAGAAAATGGGTCTAGGCAACAAAGCAGGATGGTGGGGTATTTGGGCTCTATGGACTCGTGGCCCTCAGCTCACTAGCTGGGTGACCTCAGGCAGGTTACTTAACCTCTCTGAGCCCCTGTTTTCCCTAAGAGAAAGTGGGGATAATACAAATCTATACCTCAACAAGTCTTGAGAATTATACAGTAATTCTCAGCACTTGGCATAAAGCAGGTATCCAGTAAATGTTAATTATTATTATTATGGGTTGAATTGTCATCCTTACAAAATTTATATGTTGAAACTCTAACTCCCAATACCTCAGAATGTAGTCATTACAGATGTAATTTGCTAAAAGATCTTTCTGGAATGGGGAGACCACTAATCCAATATGATCATCATCCTCATTAAAAGGGGGGGTATTTGGACAGACACACACACACACAGAGAACGCCATGTGAATTTTGAAGGCATGCTGCAAAGCCAAGGAACTACCAGAAGCCAGGAGAAAAGCCTAGAACAGATTCTTCCCTGTACCTTCAGAGGGAGCATGGCCCTGTTGGCACCTTGATCCTGGACTCCCAGCCTCCAGAACTATGAAAGAAGAAATGTCTGTTATTTAAGCTATACAGTTCGTGGTCCTTTTTATGGCAGTACTAGCAAACAAATACAACTTTTGTTGGTTATTAATGTTCCAGAAGAGAACCAAACATATGCTATGGAAAAAGCTGAAAATGCCCTGCCACCTTCCGAAACAATTAGAAGATGAAATCGGGGCCAGAGTGTTGATTCCTTCAGCACTCAGCAAGTGCTGGTTGGGTCCCTGCTCTGTGCCTGGCGCAAGTCTAACTGTGTGAGGTGCGTAAGTGGACAAAAGAGACGAAGGCCTCACCGTGGAGAAGGGAGCTCCTAGTGGGGGACCAATAATGGACAGCAACCTGAGTAAGTCAAGCGTATGGTGGTCTAGACAGGGAAGGATGTGGTGAGGACCATTGGTGCCAATTGGAAGGGACTGAGAGGTGGGCAGTTGCTGTATTAAATTGTGACCGGGCTCAAGGGATGAGGGAGCTGTCACCCACATATCCGGGTTGGAGGACGGATTAACTCAGAGGTGGGTAGGTCTGTAGGGTGGGCAGGCTACCCATCAGGAGTGGTAACCTTCAGTGGAGAGACACAGCCAGCCAAAACGTGCCTGGAGAAAGGGAGCCAGGAACCAATACCCTCGTCCCATTCCCTTCCTTCCCTCCTTCTCATTTCTTACTAGTGCCCTGTCTGCTGACACCAGCTGGACACGGAGGACAAGGGGGCCCGTTGATCTGTGCCTGTGGGTCTTCCTCCAGGACACAGAGCCAGGCACAGTGGGGATCTGGAGAGGGACCCGAGCAGGAGCTGGTCTATAAGATTGAGGGAGGCTAGCAGGCTGGAGGGGAGCCACCCGGGGGGTAGAAGGCAGAGTGCCATGTACATCTTAGAAAGAACCCCCGGCCTCTGTAGACAGATGTGGGCAGGGCTGGTGAGGACGGAGCAGGGAGGCTTAAAAAGAGGCTCACTTTCCCAGTGAATCATCAGACAGAGGATTGTTATCAACCTGGCATCCAAACAATTGAGTTCAGCTCATTCTCCTTCACAAATGACATTCTCTCTTGATAAATTACAATTCTATGGCATTTCTATGGGCCACAGAGTGGCGGGAGGAAACAAGCCTCCACCAAAATGTTAGAGTCAGTCCTGTTTATCTAACAGAACTTACAGGCACTTGGCAGAGGGGAGGGGCCACATGAAGCAAAAGAGGAACCAGATTTCTCCTTTGGCCCCCAACCTCCCTGGGTGGGGGGCGTGGGGCAAGCAGCTGCCAGGGCTCCATCCGAGCCGGCAGCACCCACTGGATCTGAGAAATTACAGTTTCGGTTGAGTAGCTTTTCATATTTGATGCCTACATCATCATTCAAGAAGGTTCTTCTATAACCTGTTGCCTTGAGAGGAAGCATGCATGTGGACATGGGGGCTCCCCTGGTTCTGAGGGCTCTTCCTCACAGGAGGGGCAGGGAGGCCCACCCCATTCAGACAGGCAGTTTGGCCCTGGAAGCCCGTTTCCGTGCAGTCTCTGCTCCCAGCCACTCCCAGGTGACAATACCTTGTTGTCAGGTGGTTCTATTTCTGAGTTTGGCCAAGGACACCCCTGCAAGCTAGTTCCTTCCCTGCAGCCCACCCTGTGGCTCCCAGGATGCGCTTTCTTCCAATGCTTTATTCCCACCAAATGTCGTCTGATTCCCTCCCCATCTCTCTGTTAGCTTCCTTGGGCTTCCCTGCATCTGGGCTGGGGGCTCCGCCCATCAAAGGAGGGGGAAGACACCACTCCTGGGGGTTCTGGCGGAGACTTGCTCCCAGTGTCAGCTGCCCCACCCACTGTCCCCCAGGCTCTCCCAGCTCCGTGCTCCTGATGGTGGAGCACTGATTTCCTCAGGCAGCTGGCCACCCCGTGCTTCTTCCTCAGCTCCTTTTCTTTAAGAGCTGACTTCTTCCCCACTTGCCCCAAATTGAGAACAGTTTAAGTTTATGATCATAAACCTCTTAAGAACCAACTACCTTTTCCTCTTTTGAGAAGGGTGGGAGGGGGGTTATATTTCCCTTAGAAGCTGCAGAAGCGATGGCTTTGGCCCAAGGACAAACTTTTCCCAGGACTTGAGAACTTGGAAAAGCCTGGTCTAGTGCCAGGCTTTCCTTCTATTCCATTTGGCCCCCACCCATGTCTGATTTTGCACTTCAGTTAAAATATCTCAAGACCAGTTAAATTTATTATACTTAAGGATCGTGGACCATCCTAGAATGATAATCATTTAAAAAGTAGCTTTTTTCATTTCTTACAGCTTTGGCCCAAACAGATCTCACAGATCTCACACATTCATCTTTTTTTTTTTTTTAAGTAGGCACCACGCCCAACATCGGGCTTGAACTCACGACCCTGAGATCAAGACTCACATGCTCTACCAACTAAGCGACCCAGGCGCCCCTCACACATCCATTTTTTAAATAGAAATTTCTGAACAAAGTTGGTTTCAATGGATTATTTTCAGTTTTCTATTTAGACAGCCTGTTCCAAGTAGAAAATTATTTCTGAGACCCTGTCTTCTGAACACAGACTTTAAAAGTCCATTGACTTGCAGATACCCACAGCTTTCCAAGGTGTCTGTTTTTCAGACTGAGATTTGTGAAAGCAAAGATTAACGCTTGCATACTTAAAACAGAAGTACTAGCAATACTGGAACTTGACGTTTCTTCTTAATGCAGCCTGTCTTTGCTTTCTCTTCTCTGCCCAGAGAGCTGTGTCAGGAATAATAAAACCATTCCCGTTCCTTTCTGTTGGGTTTGGCCTGCAAACCCGGAGACGGAGAATGAAAAGATTACTCTAGACACCTTAGTAGGAGAAAGGGGAGGCCTGGGGACCAGACGCTCTAGTGGCAAAGGGCCTCGAGCCAAGCTTTGTCTCCACTTTTACTGGAGCCAGAGCAATACACCAGGCACAAGTGCAAAGCTAGGAGGAGAGTGTAACCTTCATGGTCAGGACAGTAATATAGGGGGCAGCGAGTGAGAAGGGCGAGGAGGCAAGGAGTCCGTGAAGTACGTGACCACCACAGGTGCCTGTTTCTCTTCAGAACTTAAACATTGACTCCCTAGATGAGAACCTTGAGCCGCAGTAAGAACCTGGCCATCTTCAGCCAAGAAACTTCAAAGGAGGCCCAGCGTTCCGGGGGCTCCTCCTTTACTTTTCAGTTAGTCCCATCCAGGGAGGCATATACACATCAGGTTGTGTGTGTCCAGACACTGTGACTTCCCACATTTCCCCCTTTTTTTCTTATTAATAGAGCGAAGGTCTCGTTGCTTCTGTGCCAGATATATCCCTGGGTTTCTCCAGCTCAGGAAAGCACCTTTATTCTGATTTTGCAGACTATGAAAAGAAACACCAAAGAAGTGAGCAATACAATAGATGGGGTAAGTCCCCATTTGGTGGAAGAAAACCAATTTCTGGGGCTCAACCATTGTAAATTATCCGAAAGGACACTCCGGGTATCTTGGTCATATTCATGCTTATTAATAGCGGTAAGGGAGGCTTGACTCTGCTCCTTGAGATTATGAATATCCAGGCTTAAATTATCATGAAGAAAACCTTGAAGCTGTTTTTTAATTTTTTTCCCAGTTATGTAATGAATTGTTCCAGAGCAGGGGGGTTACACAAATGGCCTTATGGGCCCAACCACGGTTAAGGCTTTGGTGGAAGGTAAGAGCTTCCTGTTTTCTCCCAAAACTCTATTCCGGCCTCCATAAGTTGGAGTTTCCCCAGTAGTTTTTGGTCAAAAGTTTGCTGCAGTTGGAATTCTCGGGTTATGTTATAGGCTATTTGATTGACATATTGAGCCGTTTGAGTAGCACGAGTAAGGGCAGCAGGGCAACACTAGTAGCTGCTAAGATGGAGGCAGCGACTATGATGCCGGCTATAAGCAATCCTACAAACCTACGTGGCCTTCTTAATTCACTCGGGGCCTGATTGAGAATACTGAGGGATTTGGACTCCTCCCAAGATCGAGTGAGGCTGACACGGATAAAAGCGAAAGGCTGCCTTTTTAAAACAAAGACTTGGGTGGCCTTGTGGTGAGTAATATTGTAATTATTTAAGCAACCTGTGTAATATGCCCTCTGGCCACCAGAGGGTTTGAGAGTATGTAGCCCTTCTTTCTTAAATAGAGATGTATTCGATCCGAACAGAAAGACATATGGGTGAGGAATACACAACCGAATGAAATCGGTAAAATTTTTATAAAGGGTTATGGAGTAACTGCCAGGATTATTGCTAGATCTCTCATGCCATACGGAAAGAGGAAAGAATAAATGTCCTAGTCTCCAGAGAGATGATTGACTGGGAAGAGGTTCTATTTGGGGAAGGGGAGAACTGAGGCCCCCCTCACACCAGATTGTGGGAGAGGTGGCCTACCAATCCAACTCCCATTACCGGCAGGGTGGACTTTAATTTCCATGTTTTTGGCTGTGAAACGTCCTTTAGGACTCCAATCTAAGATGATATGATTATCTAATTTAAGAAGGTGAGGATTGAAGGCCCTACATGTTACCCAGGAAACCCTCTCTGAAGAGGGAGTCTATTGAGTGCTTTTCTCATAGGAGGGGAGAGAAGAGTGGCTCTTACAAGTGATCTGATGGCCACGTTGGATGCTTCCAACAGAAATAAAAGTTAGATGGGCTCTCTTATTAAGATCTCTTGGCACGAAATATAACCAGATTTGAGGAGTAGCCGTCATGCAAAGAGGGTCAGACAAGGCAACACAAATTGGAAGGACGGAGGCACATAACTCCGTGTTATTAGGTGCCGGGGCCCAGAAGGAGCCATTGAGTTGGGGTTGTGTAAAAGGAAAAGAAGTCCTTCCTATCCAGTTAGAGTTATTATTAAACACAGGAAAGGGCACGTCAGCCCATGTTAAGGGCTTCCAGAGGGGAGGGTTAAGCATGTCTGCCCAATAATCAGTAGCCGTAGCTTCTGGAATGACAGTAAAATGTACCCACCGTGACAGAGGTTGTACTTATCACTGAGAGCATAACCAGGAACATGTTTTCAGGTGTGGGGGCTTGTCCTGTCGCCTGTAGGATTTCTTCAGCCTTTTGAGTCGTTTTCTTCAGGCTTCCTCAGGTTATTTTGGTGGTATGTTGTGTCTTCGGCAATGAGCGATTCTGGGGTGGAGGCTCGCCCTGCTTCAGTTGGCTTATCGGTGGAATCGGGTTTGATGCGTGCCAGGCCATGAGATGGCTTGATGTTCCATGCCAGGAGCCAAAGCAGTCCTTGCTGTGAGGAGACACAAGCAGAGCCTCTGCCCCCAGTGATGAGTTCATGCGGACTTTGCCACAGATTAGAGCTGGGTCCCTCCAAAGGACCAAGGGGCGCAGTCCTGGGGATTTTTTTTGTAAAGTGGCTTAGGGCAGGGGTTAGAAATTGATCATTCAAGTCGAAAAGATTTAAAGTTAGAAGTGCTTTGTGTAGTCATGCAGTGGGGTCTGGATTGCTCAGGCCCCTATTTCCCCCTTTTTTGTTTATTTAACATGTTTTTAAGAGCGGAGTGTGCTTGGTCGATGATGGCTTGTCCTTGTGGATTATAGGGGATGCCAGTGTGATGTGTGATTCCCCAAAGAGTGCAGAGCTCTTTAAAGGCTGTGCTAGTGGAAGCTGGCCCATTATCTGTCTTGATGGTTTTAGGGATGCCCATAGAACAAAAAGCCACGAGAAGGTGTTTGGTTACCTGTTTTGTGGATTTGCCTGTGTGTGCCGAGGCGAACATGTAGCTGGAAAATGTATCCATTGAGACATGTACATAACGAAGTTTTCCAAAGGAAGGGACATGTGTAATGTCAGTTTGCCAGAGATCGTTGGCTGTGAAACCTCGAGCATTGGGACCCTGTGGGCCTGTGGGGAGGTAGCACCCATGGCTTGGCAATCAGGACGTTGGAGTATAATAGACTTAGCTTGTTGTTGTGTTAGATGAAATTGTTTGTGTAGAGAACACCAATTTTGGTGGAAAAAAATCATGTGACAAGCGAGCTTGTTGTAGGAGAGACGTCATCACTAGGTCATCTGCTCATGAGTTCCCGGGAGTGAGTGGCCTGGGTAAGCCGCTAGGAGATCTAATGTGAGAAATAAAAAGAGGATGAGAGCACATAAATAAAAAGAGGATGAGAGGAGTTGTTGGAGTCGAGAGAAAAGTAAAAGGACTTTTGGCTCTCTGGTGGGTCTGATAGGCACTGTTTCCAGCTGCTTGAGAACAAACATGGAACAAGCTAAATCACTAACAAAGTTGATGGACTCATCAGGAAGTTTCCAGAGCAAGGATTAAAGCTCCGATTTCAGCACGTTGCCTCGATGAAAATTCCGAGCGAGTAACTGAAATATTTGAGGGCCAGAATATGCCGGCCTTTCCTGACACTTCCGTAAAAATAGTCTTAGCTTGGGGAAGAGGTTTGTGGGCGACCCTTTTGGAGAAAACAAGCTGTGTGGTCCCAAACCAACGCTAAATTTTGTCAGGGGTAAGGAATGGGTGATTTCTCCTAAGAAATCTGCCATTGCAATTTGTAACAAAAGCATTTGAAACAATGTGGTTTTAAACTGAGCCTTAGATAGTGGAATGTGAATGATCTGGGGGTCATAACCTGTAAGTTGAGTACAGTGTTTACGACCTTTAAAGATGAGGTCTGCAATCATCTCTACATATGGAGGTAACGTCTTAGAGGGAGAATTAGAAGGAAAGGGCCACGTCTGTATCTTTGGGGTAAACACCCAGTAGTGCAATGGCTGGGTCATAGGGTAGCTCAATTTTTAACTTTTTAAGGGACCTCCACACTGTTTTCCAGAGTGGCTGTACCAACTTGCATTTACCCCAAAGATACAGACATAGTGAAGAGAAGGGCCATATGCACCCCAATGTTCATAGCAGCATTGTCCACAATAGGTAAATCGTGGAAGAAGCCGAGATGCCCTTCAACAGATGACAGGATTCAGAAGATGTGGTCCATATATACAATGGAATATTACTCAGCTATCAAAAAGAACGATTTCTCAACATTTGCTGCAACATGGACGGCACTGGAGGAGATAATGTTAAGTGAAATAAGTCAAGCAGAGAAAGACAATTATCATATGGTTTCTCTCATCTATGGAACATAAGAACTAGGAAGATCGGTAGGAGAAGAAAGGCATAAAGAAAGGGGGGGTAATCAGAAGGGGGAATGAAGCATGAGAGACTATGGACTCTGAGAAACAAACTGCGGGCTTCAGAGGGGAGGGGGTAGGGAATGGGATAGGCTGGTGATGGGTAGTAAGGAGGGCACGTATTGCATGGTGCACTGGGTATTATACGCAACTAATGAATCATTGAACTTTACATCAGAAACCAGGGATGTACTGTATGGTGACTAACATAATATAATAAAAAAAATTATTATAAAAAAATAGACCTCTGAAAAGGCCCTTGATTAGTAAATTTGTTTACGTTTATTTGCTGGTTACAGAAATGAATTCAAACTGGATTATAGCTAATAAAAGCCTTTAGTTTCACTAAAAAAAAAGAAGAAGAAGAAGAAGGAAAGAGCCATTCCAGATACTGTAAAGCAGGATTTAATTGCCCAAGCAGCACAGAAGGAAATTAGGAGTGGGGGAAATAAAAAGTCCGGGAGGTGATGCAGGGTCTACACGGTAAAGATAACAGTCTGAGAGCATTTGTTCAACTAGTTGTAATTCCTCAGAGGCTTGTGGGTTAAGATAACCAGGAGGAGTCTGAGGCTGATTCTCCTTGAAGGATTTCAGAGGTGAGAAAGAGCAGCTGTTGGAATTCCCAGTAACAGTCTAATCCAATTAAGATCTCCTAAGAGCTTTTGGGGTCATTAAGGGTTTTAAAAGGGTTTTTTCAAAGAACTAATTCTTGAGGTCTAATTTGTCGTTGGTAAGCATGTAGCCTAAATGAAGCCATGGGGATAGGCACTGTACTTTATCAGGGGCAATATACATCCCATGGGGGGTTACTTCTGACTGTAAAGCCTGAAAAATTTGAAAAGTAGTATCCTGGGATGGGTGAGCAATTAAAATGTCATCCATGTAATGGACTAGCTTAGTGGAGGGCCGTCTTTTTCTAGGGGGTGTACGACTTGATGAGCATGATATTGGCATACAGTGGGACTATTAAGCATGCCTTGGGGGAGAAATTTCCATTGAAACCGAGCATTAGGCTGCTCATTGTTTAAGAAAGGAAGGGTAAAAACATATTTTTCTCTATCTTGTGCAGCCAGGGGATGGTAAAGAAACAATGACATGCCAATATTGTGGAATCAGGGCTGGAGAGGGGAGCCCAGGTTGTAGGGCCCCCTTCGGTTGTATGATGGCATTAATGGCTCAGAGATCGTGTAATAGCCTCCATTTCCCTGGTCTTTTTGGAATGACAAAAATGGGAGTATTCCAGGGGCCGTGGGACGGTTCAGTATGACCTGCTTTTTGCTGTTCTCAAAGTAGATGATGGGCTTGTAAAAGTTTTTCTCCTTTAAGGGGCCTCTGCTCAAGCCAGACCGGGGAAGAAGTCTTCCAGGTCAGAGGCAGGGGAGGCACACAAGCAGTGATCCCAATCAAAAATGGGAAGTGTCAGCCTAAAGTCCCATTGAGCAAGTAGGTCCTGTCCCCAAAGATCAATAGGAATATTAAAATGAGAGGCTGTGAATACCCCATTTTTCCAGCTGGCCCTCGACAGGTTAATATGGAAGCACTCTGCAACAGTTATGAGCAAGTTCCGATTCCAGTGACTGAATCAAGGGCTGTTCTTTGAGGCCAAAGGTGGGGGGGCATTCCTGTTGACTAATAATAGTATTAATAACCCATATCTATTAGTCCTGTGAAAACCTTGTCTTGAATTTTAATAGTGAATAGTGGTCTTTGGCTAGTTATAGTTTGGGCCCAATAAGTCCCTTTGGGTCCTGTTCTCCCGAAGCCTCGGGTTCCCTGTGGGTTCTGAGATGCCCTGGGGACCCAGTAGGGGAGGAGCAATAGTTGAGCTATCCTAGTCTGAGGGGGAAAAATATGCAGGCCTTTACAGGTCATAAGTACTTGAATTTCCCCTGATAATCACAGTCAATAACTTCTGAAATGACTGTAATACCTCTTAAACTTAGGCTTGATTTTCCTAATAATAATCCCATTGTCGGGGCACCTGGGTGGCACAGCGGTTAAGCGTCTGCCTTCGGCTCAGGGCATGATCCCCGTGTTATGGGATCGAGCCCCACATCAGGCTCCTCTGCTAGGAGCCTGCTTCTTCCTCTCCCACTCCCCCTGCTTGTGTTCCCTCTCTCGCTGGCTGTCTCTATCTCTGTCGAATAAATAAATAAAATCTTAAAAAAAAAAAAAAAGGAATAATCCCATTGTCCCCTGGGGCAAGGGTCCCCACACCCCCATGGGGACCTTTTTTGGATTACCCCCTTCCTTAAGAATTAGTTCTGATTGGGTGAGAAGGTCCAACCCAGCGCTTCCCACTTCCTGGGGTGTCTCTGTCCGAAGATTATTGGAAGATTATTGGCCCCGTTGTTTGAGGGGCCTGGGCAGGGGCCCCTCGGAAGTTTCCCTATTTCCCTAGGAAAGGAGATTCCCATCACAATCAAATTTTGATTTACATTGTTTAGCCCAATGAAAGCCCTTTTTACAATGGGGCATACATCCTTAGGAGGATTAAAAGAGAGTTCTCCTTTAGAGATGGGAGCATTGAAGCACAATCCTTTTTAAAGTGACTGGGCTTGCCACATTGAAAACAGGTTTTGGAATTTTCCTTTCTTTTTTTTGTTGGGATTTTGGGGTCTGAGAGCCGCTGCGAAAACCCTGGCTTTGTGGGTTTCTGTTCCTCTTTATTGGCAGGCCTTGATAAGGTCTCCAACAGTGGCTTTAGCTCCTACCCCTTTCATAGCATCCTGGCAGTCTGTGTTGGCGTTCTCAAAGGCCAGCTGAAGCAGTAAGATACCAGCAGCCTCATTATGATTGACCTGTCTCTTTACTGCCTGTTGCAGTTTGTCAATGAACTCTATAAAGGGCTCTTGGGTTCCCTGCTTGATACTAGCAGATGAACCCTGTGTCGCATTATTTTCAGGGATGTGTTTCCAGGCTCTCTTTGCGCAGAGAGAAATGTGGTCATACATTCGTGGATCAAAATTGAGCTGCTGGTCCATGGTGGATTATCGTCCTCGGCCTTGTAACATACGCGCTGTTACAGGGATTCCAGCCATCTGATTTTGGGTGGCCCGTTGCTCACACAAATCATCAAATTCTGATCGCCAAAGAAGATATTGAGAAGAAGTCATTACAGAGAGTTTGCCCGTCCCATGCTGACATGGCATAATGGTCTGCGAGAGAGGCATAAGGCCTTTTGAAAATGGGCTCCTGGCACCATTATCTCATCTCGTATGCTTTTTCTAATTTCTTTAAAGGCATTGAGGGCAGGTGCTTCATAAATGCGTTGTTGTGGTTGTGCTGCTGTGATGGGGAAAGCTGAGCACTCCTGTGAGCATAGCCTCTGAAAGGCAATTTTTTAGTAACAGTTGCCCCCAGGGCAGGGGCCCAGGCAGCCTAGGAGGTACTTCCCCAGTGGGGGGTGGCAGGGGGAATTCTTCCCTTTCAGCTAACTGTCCTGCTGGGCTGGGGAGTTAACAGGGGGAACTGAGGGAGCCGGAGCATAGGGGCAGGGAGTTCTCTTTCTGTTTCTTTTGGAACACTTGGTGTATCTTCAACAGGTAATGGAGTCAAAGCAGACCTCACTAGCCCCCACAATGTAAGGGAGGCGAGAGGTACCCTCGTTCCTCGCTCATGGCTCTGTTTTAAATTTTTTCCAACTGTTTCCCATACTTCTAAATCTAAAGTTCCTCCATCAGGGAACCAGGGGTTATGTTCAGTAATAGTCTTTAACAAACCCCGAAGTTGGGCCTCTGATACAGAGGCCCCACTCCCTTAAAGGAGCTGCTTAAGAACCTTAATGAATTGCTTTTGCTCAGCAGAGAAATGCTGACCCATGATAGAGAGAGGAAACCCGATCACGAAAGTTCCCTCGAACTCTGCAAGCCCAAGCAGGCTTCAGACGACTTAGTGCATGCAGTCCTTTCCTCTTCCTTTCCAAGGGCTCCACCACCATCCGTCACAAGTTTCTCACATGGGACACCACTTTTCGGGTTTGGCCTGCAAACCCGGAGACGGGGAATGAAAAGATTACTCTAGACACCTTAGTAGGAGAAAGGGGAGGCCTGGGGACCAGACGCTCTAGTGGCAAAGGGCCTCAAGCCAAGCTTTGTCTCCACTTTTACTGGGGTCAGAGCAATACACCAGGCACAAGTGCAAAGCTAGGAGGAGAGTGTAACCTTCATGGTCAGGACACTAATATAGGGGGCAGCGAGTGAGAAGGGCGAGGAGGCAAGGAGTCCGTGAAGTACGTGACCACCACAGGTGCCTGTTTCTCTTCAGAACTTAAACATTGACTCCCTAGATGAGAACCTTGAGCCGCAGTAAGAACCTGGCCGTCTTCAGCCAAGAAACTTCAAAGGAGGCCCAGCGTTCCGGGGGCTCCTCCTTTACTTTTCAGTTAGTCCCACCCAGGGAGGCATATACACGTCAGGTTGTGTGTGTCCAGACACTGTGACTTCCTACACCTTCTCCCATCCTTCCAGAACTAAAGCCTTGGCAATAATCCAGTTTCTGCCTGGAGACTCTAGAATGGCTGGTGTGGCGAGGGCTCCTAAGGGACCCCACAACCCCCAAATTGTCAGGATCAAGGGCATCCATTTGGGATAGTTGGGTGTTGGCCCCAATCTAGGAGGCATCCTGCCCCGTGTGTGTGTGTGTGTGTGTGTGTGTGTGTGTGTGTGTGTCTGAGGGAGGAAGGGGGAGAGACAGACAGAGAGAGACGGTAGGTTTAAAGAAATGGCTGTGGTAGCTGTCACCCTGTACCCCTGCAGTCCCGGGTCTTCATGTGTCCCACTAGGGCTAAGTGCCAGCCCATGACAAGCACCCAGTACGCAGCCGTGTGAGTCAGGCCACTTGTGGAAAGGTGCATCTGAAACCTGGACAGGGCACTCTGCCCGTGCCGGGACCGACACCCCCTGCCTGGGAGCAGCCAGGTGGCGTGTTCTGAGGGCGGCCGAGCCCCCACCAACAGCCCTTCCCCCTTCTGGAGCCCCGCAGCCAGCCACGCGGCCCCATGTTCACGAGGAGCGCATCAAGCCAGGCAGAGGCTGACTTCGTGGGAAGATGGAACTGAAAAGGCCTACCTGGAATGGGACCGGAAGAAGAGGGCATCCGCTAGATCTTGTTGAGGGATGAACCGTTAGAGGGCTCTGCAGCCCCTGAGATGTCAGGAATTCTGCCAAGCACGGAGTAGTTATTTCATGCACTTTATACTCAGAGGTACACAAAGAATACAGTAGAGACAGAGATTGGCCTATAAAATTCATATAGTCATGTCTATAAAATACTGTAAATGCACATTAGGTCAGCTTTGAGTCACACTTGAAATAAATGACATTTTAGACCCTTTCTTCCTTCCCTCCATCCCTTCTTTCTTCACGTGTTTAATCATTGAACAGCAACGTGCCAGCTCTGCCCTGCGTCGGACATGGGCTCCCCTGCTCCTTTGGGGGAGCTGCATAGCAACGTGGCACAGACGGGGCCGAAGCCACACGGGTGTGTTGTCTCACCGCTCTGGAGGCCAGACGTCTGAGATCCAGGCGTCGCAGGGCAGATTCCTCCTGAGGCTGTGAGAGTGAACCCTTCCGGCCTCTCCCCGGGCCTCTGGCGCTCTGCTGGCGCTCCGCGGTGCTCCAGGGCTTGGAGAGCCCCAGCCTGAGCCCTGCCTTCATCCTCACAGGGCGCTCTCCCTGTGCGCGTCTGTGGCCAAATTTCCCTTTTGTAAGGACTCCAGTCACCTGGGATTAGGGCCCGCCTAATGTCCTCACTGAATTTGATTACCTCTGTAAAGACCCTGTTTCCAAATAAAGTCACATTCTGTGGTAGCCGTGGTTAGGACATCAACATATCTTTTTTTGCGGGGGGCAGAGAGGGGGGACACAATTCAACTCATAAGATTCGCCAAGGGCAAGGACTCCTGTCTCCTTCTTCTCAGTGCCCCTGTGCCAGGGGACAAAAGACCTTCTCTGTGTTATTCCAGCAGCGGTCCCCGCGCTGTGGGGCGGGCAGGAGGTGCTGGGTATGTGGCTGCAGAACTGCTGAATAGCCTGTGGCTCAGGAGTCCCCAGAAAGGATTTCTTGGAGGCGGACAGCCCATCCCCAGCTGATGTCAATAACCTTCAGAGACCACTGTTCACCCTGAGCTAATGTTTTCACTAATGACTTTAATGCTGAGTGGAAATACCATGTTGACCCTAATCCCTTTCGACAGGCTGCACTTTAAAACAATTTAGAAGAGGCAGAGACGAAGAAAGGAGCCCTGCGGACTGATCGGGTCCCCACTAGGAGGGACAGAGTTGTTTTTATCTCTTTCTTTCTCACAGCTCTTTCTTTGCTGTCTTCCTAGATATCTTTAGAGACTGTTTCCAAATCCGGGACAGTGTTTCCAGCTCCACCTTGGCTCAGGTTACTGGTTCATCGGGAGACTTTAGGGAAACGAAATAGCCAGATCCCCACCCCCACCCCAAAGCACTTGAATATTAGCATCAGGATGTAAGACAGTGGGTCTCAACTAGTTTGTATCTGGGACACACTTGCTGACACTGAAATTATTGCTGGTGCCTTTGAAGAAACTAAAACAAACCAAAAGAAAAAACACTCAATACACTGAAGTCAGTAACGAGTCCACGTTAATCTCAGCGTAACAGTGCAGCACATGTTTATCTCAGGGCAGCAACGTAAGTGCCCGGTGTCTCGCGGTGACTGTGATGCTCGCCATGGTCATTTCTCTCGTCATTTCAGAGCTCCACCACTGGGCACTGCAACCCAAGGAAACAAGGCTGCCGCTCATTCCACATGAGCAGTCTTTGTCTTTCCGGCCAGCCCAGCTGTGGGGAACGGTGATGCCATCCTGAGACTGTAGCAAAGACATTCCACGTGGGGAAGGTCTGCATGTGCAGGTGCTGGAAATCACCGGGGTTAGGGGAAGAGTAATGATTTGTGACTCAGGGCATCACATTTCCAGTGCTTTAGCTAAGTCTATGTTTTAGACTTTTTTTTTCAATTAAAAAAGGCTTATTGACGGGGCGCCTGGGTGGCACAGCGGTTAAGCGTCTGCCTTCGGCTCAGGGCGTGATCCCGGCGTTATGGGATTGAGCCCCACATCAGGCTCTTCTGCTATGAGCCTGCTTCTTCCTCTCCCACTCCCCCTGCTTGTGTTCCCTCTCTCGCTGGCTGTCTCTATCTCTGTCGAATAAATAAAATCTTTTTAAAAAATTTAAAAAAAAAAGGCTTATTGTGGAAAATTTAGAAAAGACTGAAAAATAACAAGTAAAAGAATCATCACGTATTTCCCCAGAGTTAGCCATTATAAGCAATTTTGGCATACATTTTTGCATATTTTGCATAATTTACCAAACTCTGTCCATGAGGATATGTGAGATACAGCTCTATGCTCTGCTCTTTTCCCTTAGAATCATAATCTGAGGATTTTTCTGTTCTTTAAAATTCTTTTAAAATATGTGAATTCCTATGTCATTATCATCTGGGTATTCCAGTATTGATTGAAGCATTCAATTGTGGGTGGACTTCTGGATGATTTCTGTTTCCTCATTAGTATAAATTACACTACATTTGAAGATCTTAGTCCATGAATCTTCCATCAAGTATCTATTTTCTTAGAATAAATACCCAAATAGCAAATGACTGAATCCAAGAATATGTCTATTTTGCAGCCATCCCTGCAGTGTGAGAGAGCATGTAATCCACTTCCTTATCTCCCAGTAGCTCTATGTGACCTTTGACAAATCCCAGAATCTCTGATCCTGGGACCCCCTGATCTTCCCCACCCCCACCCAGCCCCCACCCAGGGGCCCAGTTCCCCTGTGCATGTTGCTGTTGCTCCAGGAGCCCCGAGCTGGACCTTCCCTTTGGTGGGACCCAACTCATGAGGGCTTGGTGGGGAGAGATGACTTAGATGCTGGCCGTTCTTTCTCTTTAGAACTTTCTCAGTAATTGCCGATCTTTGCTGCCTTCATGGGTCTCCCCGGGCTGGCTTCCCACTGAGTGACCATACCGTCTTCATCGTCCTCCTCTGCAATATGTGAACTGTCACGCCTGCCTCACAAAGATACACCTTCCCTCAGTCAGCAAACATTGGCTCAGCACCTCAACGCGTGCTCTTCTAGGTTCTGGGAAATAAAGATGAAGCTCCCAGCCTTGAAGTGAGGACATGGTCAGGGAACAGGGTGCTGTATATTGGGTGTGACAGGGGGCTGTTGCAAAGTGGTGGCTTGGTCTCTTTCTAGTCTGGAAAATTTTAATGTCTCAGAGAAGGCTTTGTGGGTGATCCCACCTCTGCCTCCTACCAGCCATGTGACCTTGGACATGTTCCCAAAACCTCTGTGTCTCAGTTCCTTTACCTGTAAAAACAGACAACTAATCGGTCCTACTTTATAAAGTCGCCATGAGGATTGAGTAGTTGATGCACGAGCAGTGCTTAATGCAGCGTCGGGCACGTCACAGGCACTTGGCAAATGGTCGCCATCCACTCCCACCCATCGTCATCGGAAAGGAGCAAGGAAGACACAGGAGGATGCCTGACTGGCTCAAGGCCACACAGCCAGTTAGAGGCAGGAACTGGGACAGACCCAGGCTACCCCTTGACTGCAAGACTAATACATATTCTGGGGCAGCTGGATGGCTCAGTCAGTTAAGCATCCAACTCATGATTTTGGCTCAGGTCATGATCTCAGGGTCCTGGAATCGAGGCCCATGTCAGGCTCCATATTTAGCTGGGGGTCTGCTTGAGGGTTCTTTCCTCTGCCCCTCTTCCCTCTCATGCTCTCTCTCTCAAATGAATGAATGAATGAATGATACCTCTTCTGCCATTTGTTGGAAGCCTCTGTTGTTCATGAGTCTACTTCCAGCACTGTGAGTTCTTGGCCTCTGATCTCATGGCTGCACTGCAAAGACAGTCTCACCGTTTCCATTTGCCAGGTGAGGAACTGAGGTTCACAGAAGCCGAATCACCTGTCCTGGATGCAGAGACAGGACTCGAACCCAGGTCTGCCTGTTTCAGGTCCATGTGCCTCTGGACACCACCTGTGCTCTGCTCTGTCAGGTCTGGTGTCAGAGGAGGCCAAGTTTAGCCGCTTGGGGCTGCCTGCCCTCCTAGGCCGCAGAGGGAAAGGCTTCCTGAGGGAAGTTGTAGGTGTTTTCCAGTCATCTGGCCATCAGCCAAGCATGTTTTGTGCCTGAGCCCCTGACTTTCCATGCCAGAGCCCCCCGGTCCCCTCAACGCTCACACCAAGGTAGCCAGGCAGCACCCCGTGGCCAATCTGGCAGGTACTCAGCTGGTCTAGAGCTGTGCCCGCTCATCTCTCGGCGTGCACTTGGCTGAGTGGAACAATGCCCCACCCCAGCTCCAGGAGAGCCCACCCAGAGGGCTTCTTACGACCCGCCCTCCTGAGAGCTGGGCCTGAGGAAAGAGGGAGAGGAGGGCTTTGGGTTTCCTGCAGCCAGACTCTGTCAGGCTTTGGGGCAGGATTGTGACCGTTCAGTTGGATGCTCTGGCTTTTGAACCATCACGTGAAGCTGGCAGACAGGAGAAACACCTGCTCTGGCTTTGTGGCCCTCAGCGGTGTCACTCCCTTGCCTTATCCAAACCAGATGGCTCATTTGACCAGGGCCTTCGCTCCCACTGGTCCCTCTGCCTGACAAGTTCCTGCTACTGTTGCCTCCTCCAGGAAGCCTTGCCTGATTGCCCAATGGAGAATAGTTGTGCATTTTTATTCAGATACCCTGAATTCAAGTTTTCTCCCCTCCCCCACCCATCTTTGTCTCTGTGTCTCTCTTACTGGCTGTGTGATGGCCACTGAGTTAGTTCACCCTCTGATCTTTGGGGTTTTCTTTCTGTGCACTGGGATGAAGGAGGGAAGAAGAGGGAAGGTCTTGGCATGACCGGAAGACTTGTTATGTGTTTTGAATGCAGTCTCTATTGAATCGCCTGCCCCTTCCAGACAGCCTTGTTGGAGGGTATTTTGGACCTCCTTTCACAGATAAAGGCCCTGAGGCTCTGGGAAGGGAAGTCATTTGCCAAAGCTCACACATCTGGAAAGTGGTTGACCCAGGATATAAACCCAAGTCTACCTGTCTCTGACACTTACCTACATCACTATTTCTCAGGGTCATTGGTATGTGAAGGAGCTCAGTGAAGAGCCCTGCCTTTGCCCAACTGAGAGGTAGACACAGGGGCCAGCTGGGTAGAGGTCAGTGACAGTCCTACAGCTGTGGGAAGCTGGGCTGGGGGACATGGCTTCAGGAGCTGAGTCAGAGGAGCTTCCTGCTATCACACCCCAGAATGAAACCGACCCACCGAGGCACAGGCTGAGTGGAAAACGTCAGTACCTTCTCTGCACACTCCTGCCCTTGGGCCCCTGCCCAGGAGTCTGTAGGAGTCTGCCCCTGTGGAATGGACAACACAGGGGCTCTAGGAGTGGAGCGCCCTTCCTTTCTGTGGCAGGCTGGCTCCAAAGAGTGGGCGGAGGGCTAAGGCAACCATGTCCGTTGGGTTCCTTTGGCAGATAAGCCCACCCTTCCCCAATAAGGAAGATTAGAAGGGAAGATGAGGGTATGGACACACATAGTGCTCTAGGATGGTGATTTTATTCTCCCTCCCTTTCTCATAAAGACCTTTGCCTCTCTGGCTGTGGCCATGGAGAAAGTGGCTGGGCTATCTGAAGGTCAAATCTGTCCTTTAACCATGACCCCAGTGCTGCTTCCACAGCCCCTTCTCCTGCTGCTAGAAGGGAAGTAATAACCATCTCTCTTTCACCCTGACCTAGGGCTTGGTCATCGAGCGCCTGGGACGGAGACCTCTCCTCATCGGTGGCTTTGGACTGATGGCCCTCTTCTTTGGGATCCTCACTGTTACACTGACGTTGCAGGTGAGAGGATGTGCATGTCATACCCTGAGAGAGGTCAGCATGGAGCTGCCTTCCGGCTCTGGTGCTCTGGGGCCTTGGCTAGGAAGTTCGTACTGTCTACAGACACCTCTGGCAATATGGCATTCCAAGGGCCATCTTGGCTCAGAAGCTGCTGGGTGCCCTCGAGGAGGAGGGTTTGCTAATGGGTCCTTGGACTGGGAGACAGAGACCGGATATATAGTCCTATCGCTGCCTCTAATGAGCTGTCTGATCTTGGCCAAGATATGTCCCCTCTCTGAGCCTCAGTTTACCCAACTGTGGAATAGAGGAGACCACACTAGACCACCCCTAAGATGCCTCTTTCGGCTCCTACATTTCAGCACAGGGCGGCTGGTGCTGCCACGTGAGGCACTTCCACAATTGTCACGTCATTGCCTGTGCGTTCCAGCAGGGACTCTGCTCCCATCCCTAAAATGGGACAGTTGTCCCTGTACCCAGGGGCGTTGGGAGGATTAAGTAAGAAAATGTACCTACAGTGTTTGGAAGGGCACCCAGACCTGACAAGTGCTAGGGGAATGTAGGTTTGGGAAAATACCACTGGTGAAAGTGGTATTTTTCCCTTTTATGGAGACAGGCAGCTGAGGCATAAATATAAATGAAGCTGCTCAAGGTTCTAGTAAATGGCAGAGCTGGGATGAGATTCCAGGATCTTGGGGGTTCCTTCTACCCACCCCCTCACCCCACCCCCCATCCCTGTACTGCTCGCACAGCCTGCAGTGACGGAGCACTTTCTCGGTGCCTGGAGCCTGGCTCAGCACCAAGGGAAGCAGGAGGCAAGGTCACGTGGTCAGCAAATCTGGGAGTTTTCAAGAATGAATCCCTGAGTAGAAAGTTGCACGTGTTGATCACTTGCCAAATGTCTTAATGTCGCAAAAAACTCTAGAGAAAGGCAATATTAGCATGGTGGTCCTTCAGAAAGGAAGTGCCGCTTGGTGCACTGACCAGGCAGGAGACGGAAACATCAGCCCTAGGGGTAATGTGCTGGCAGTGACCCCTCCTTCCTGACTGCCAGACCAGGGCTGTCATGCAGGGGGTGCCCTTGTAGGCCCCTCAGACTGACCGAGCTGGGTCCCTCACCAGTTGGGTGATGTTTCTGCAGCTGTGGCAGATGTTTGGAAGGGCTGCCTGGAGCAAGTGGACCCTGCTAGGCTTCACTTCAGAAGGTTTCAGAGCTCTTCCCTGCTTGGCTGCCCTCCTCTGCCTCTGTCCCTCCTTCCCCACTCCTCCAGCCCTGTTCCCTGGCAGGTTCCAAAGAGTCTGCTCTTTCCTCTTCCTGGGCGCCCCCCGCTCAACTGGCTTCTCTTGCTTTCCATACTCAAGCAGCCCTGGACATCTCTTGACTACCTCTTCCTCCAGGAAGCCGTCCCTTACCCCATGTCTCAGTGAGGCACCTTTCTCTGTGTTCCCAGGGACCCCAGGGGCAACCCTGCAGTATCACTTATCACACAGGATTGGCTTTTCCTGTTGACTCATCTCTCTTTTCTCATACAGTTGTGGAAGAAAGGGCCATGCCTGTATCATTTCTGAGCCCAGTGCATGGCACCCAGGAGGAACTAAAAACAATCTGCCAAATGAACGAATGGATGGATGGATGGATGGATGGATGGATGGATGGATGGATGATGATGGATAGATGATGGATGATGGGTGGATGGATGGGTGGATGATGAGTGATGAGTGGATGGGTGAATTTATGAATAGATGATGGATGGATAGATGTATGGTGGATGGATCAATGGATAGATGGATGGATGGATGGATGGATGGATGGATGGATGGATGGATGGATAACTTGGTGCAGCAGTGGGCCATGCAGTTTACAAGAGCCCACAGTACTCCCCTCAGTCCTAGATCCTCCTTCAGCAAGAGCTGATGGACTTGGACATGGAAGGACTGCTCTCCCCCCTCTCTATCCGTCACCCTCCACTCTGAACACTTGCTGCTCACCCCCGTGCTGTGCTCTCCTGTGCCTCTGTGCCCTTGCTCATGTAGAACCCTCTCCTGGAACTATTTTTCCTCTCCTTTTGCTCTTGTGTGAACACGGCTTAACCTTCAAAGCCGAACACAGGCTCCTCCCTTCCCTGAATCTCTCTAGATTGGGCTGAGGTGCCCCACCACTTCCAAACATGCTCACCATGTCCCATCACTGGTGACACCATGTTCTAATGATCAGATGACCAGTCTGCTAGGACACCTTTCCATGCCCAGCACCGAGCCACCTCGACCCCGCCAGACAAATGACAGCCCCTCCAGACATATTTAGTGACACCAGTTAACTTATATCTGTCAGGACAGCAGGGGTAGAAATGTAGTGTTTCACACAATGAGAGGGATTAACTAAGAAATTTTT
The DNA here is from genome assembly GCF_017311325.1 of Ursus maritimus. NCBI lineage: Eukaryota > Metazoa > Chordata > Mammalia > Carnivora > Ursidae > Ursus > Ursus maritimus. Next base: position 75,694,733 of record NW_024426996.1, read on the forward strand.
TTTAATGTGATAATGCCTATAAAACTTCTCATGTTGCCTGCTTCAGACTAAGCACTCAATCAGTGTTAGTTACTCATTTATTTACCCCGTGCTGTATGCTGAGGACACTGCTAAACTCTTGGGAGGCATCATCTCCTTTCACCTCACCTCTGTAAAACAGGTGGATGGAATGGCTTGGGGGTTATCATTATCCCCATTTTATGGACACTGAAACCGGGGCTCAGAGATGTGAAGTGCCCTGCCCCAGGTCATGCAGATGGATCAGGGAGGTGCTGGGGTGAGAACCCAGGTCTGTCTGCCCCGCTGCCTCCTCCCCTGCCCACACCCCTGCTCTCCCGCAGGACCACGCCTCCTGGATCCCGTACCTGAGTATCGTGTGCATCCTGGCCATCATCGCCTCCTTCTGCAGTGGGCCAGGTAAGGCACGCCGCCTTTCTCCCCGGCACCACCGAGCCGGGGTGTTCTCGCTGTACACGGGGGCTTGGGGCCCGGGAGGGGCAAGGCCTGACTGGGAGCGGAGGGGGAGAGAGAGTCCCCTCCCTGTTTAAATGCAGTGATGGCCTTCATCTCCATCCCACAGCTGGCAGGTAACAGGTAACAGGCTCACCCAGGGTTGGGGGGCTGAGAACACAGAGCAACAGCCCAGCTACAGTTAACGGTTGCGAGAGCTCTGAGCCCGGTACACTAGCTTGGGATGAACGGGAGGTACTCCAGTTACAGTCTGTGCCGCGGAGAAGCGACCGTTAAGCGTGGAAGATGTTATGATAATAGCAATAATGATAATAGTAATGGCTGGTATTTATTGATCGCTGGGTATGTGCTCCACGTGGCCGAGTACTTGATTCACATTAGCTCATTTAAGGCTTGTGACAGCTCTAGGGAAGGTGGGGACGGGAGTGAGCTGTGACGCAGCCACCTGATTCCCAGGGCCCTGATCACCACCAGATACTGTAGCTGCATGAGGGTGGAGTCTGGAGTGTTCTGAGCCTCGGTTTCCTCAGGACTCACTTCCAGCCCCAGCTCTGCCATTTCCCTAGTGGGAAAGTCTTCTGGTCTCCTTGGGCCTCAGTTTCCCCATCTATAAAATGGCCCTGCTGTTCCCTGGCTCTGTGTCTGTGTCCTCAGGGGCCCCATCAGACAGGGGTCCCCCTCAGCTGGGACTGAGAAGGGGGTCGGGGCAGGTCTGACACTGCGCACGTCTGTCTGGCAGGTGTGGCTGTGGTTCTTTATTTTGGCTTCTGTGTTGATGAAAACAACACTACGCTTTGATCAGTACACGTAGGACTGAATTGCTTTGTGTTGCTGCTTCTCATGGGCCATCACATTCCGTGTCCTGTCGCATCTGTGCTGGATGGACAGCATCTTTCCCCGATTCAGGACAGCAGGCTGTTACAGTGAGATGGCAGAATGGGCTGCAGAACGAGGGAGGAAGGGTGTTAGGCATGCACACGTGTGTGCACACACACACACGCACACACACCCGCACCGTGTTGTGGTGGTGATCAGAGGGCTGAGGAAGGCAGAGGCACCCTCCAGGTGATGCAGCGAATCGACCAGAGGACCAACAAGGGCACATAGAAATGTGTTCAGTCCCACAGGGCCCCCCATCACCCCTTCTATGGACAGCATTCACGTGGGCGCCCCTGCAGGGGGGCAGCCAGAGGCCCCAGGGGAACACTGGGCAGCAGACCAGGAGGGCAGCCTCCGCTCCCCCAGGGCTTATGGGCTGGTGTGGAAATCCCGCTTGAGACGTCAGGCCCGGTGAGTCCTCTCCTGACCTCTTAATCTACAGTCAGCACCTACACGCACACACACACACAAGTACACACGTGCACACGCATTTACACATGCACGTCATCCACACACGCTTCGTCACACCTTCACTGGCTCATCTGTTTCCTGTATACACTCATTTATTTAATGCAGGGATTGGCCAACTCTTTCTGTAAAGGTCCAGATAGTAAATATTTTCACAGGCCACACAGTCTCTATCACAACTACTCACCTCTGCAGCGGGAGTGCAAGCACAGCCATAGACGATGTGCATTCCTGCCACAAATCCCTCCATCACTTGAGTGCTTCAAACAGTGGGGAACTCACTACCTCACAAAACTGACAGTTCTATTATCCGGGGTCAGCAAACTATGGCATGTGGGCCAAATCTGGCCCATAGCTTGTTTCATATGACCCATGAGCAAAGAATTATTTTTCTTGTAAATTTTAAAAGAGAAAGTTTGGGGCACCTGGGTGACAGTCAGTTAAGCTTCGACTCTTGGTTTCGGCTCATGTCGTGATCTCAGGGTTGCGAGTTCGAGCCCCGCATTGGACTCCACACTCAGCAGGGCGTCTGCTTGAGATTCTCTCTCTCTCTCCCTTTGCCCCTCCCCCCACCACTCGCTCAGTCTCTCTGTCTCTCAAATAAATAAATCTTTTAAAGAAAAGAAAAAGTTTAACATTTTACATTTTAGAGGGAAAAAGAGAAGAATGTGTGGCAGAGACTACATGTGGTGGCCTAAAAAGGCTAACGTAGTTCCTGTTTGACCTTCTGCAGACAGTCTGCCAACCCCTGCTAGAGCCCCTCAATTCTGACATTTGGAAGGTAGCCTGCAGGTAGGGAAGGAGGGATTTCCACATGAGGGGAGCAGCCAGCGAAAACACCAGAGTGAAAAAGAAGTTTATGTCAAGGAACCCCGGTTCTGCCTTTTCTAACACACCCGTGTGGTTCCAGCGTGTACCCAGATTTCAGGACCCTGGACTAGAGCAGTGGTTTTGAACGCGGCTGCATGTGTTACAGTCACCTGGCCGGCTTGAAGAACCACAGCGAACACTGAATGTCAGGCCTCACCCTACACCCCCTGAGCCAGGCTCTGGTTTCTGGGTGGAGCCTGGAACCACTGTCCAGAGCTCGGGGCGAGACACCCATTGCTGAGGACATGTTGAGATGGGCTGGAAGCAGACCGAGAGAGCCCAGGGAGTTGAGTTGCACTAAGAATTTATGATTTTATCCTGAGCTCCAGAGAGGTCTGTTGGGGGTTTGAGGCATAAATGTCATGGGGCAGATTTGCAGTGGAAGAGGGCATCTGGGAGGCAGACGGGAGGGGAGGGAACAAATCAGAGGAGGAGGCACCAACCAGGCGCCCGACGGGTAATGCAGTCTGCAGCAAACCACCGGAACGAGGGCGGTGACCCTAGGCACTGCCTCCCTGACAAGGAGCCCAACGTGTCCCTGGGACAAGAGCAGATCACGGAGGGGAAGCTCTCCACTTCACAGTGTGATTGTAGTGCTTTCTGGGTTATCTTCTTCCGGAACAGCTGTTTTCCCGGGAGGAACCATGAATGTTCATGTTGTATCTCAGTGGACATCTTCTTCTTCCATCTGCTTCCAAGTAGGCTAAATTGGACTCAGCCATAAACCTAAAGTGCTTTCCCAACCAAAACCATTAAGCTTTGCCTAGTGTTTTGTCCCAAGCCCCCGCTCTTCCTGCAGTGGTGTTCGTTTTACTCCCGTTATGCGCAAACATGGTTTTCTTCTGATCACAGAGCCTGCTGAGTTTCTGGCGGTTTAGATTCCAAGCTCTCCCTCAGCATCTGGGAGCCTCCCTAAAGGGAAGTCCACCTGCCCTCCCTACTCCCAGGTCAGTGTGGGCCCCTTACCCTCTGCTCCCCTAAGCCCCGCCATGCTTGCCCAGCTGCCAGGCCGCACCCGCTATAGGACTGGTCAGCCTTTAGAAACTTCTCTTCAATTCACATTGACAATGCACAGATTAGGCCCCAGGGAAATTACCTAAGGGAGGCTGCCACTTAGGTTGGGAGATCATCTTAACTGGACGGGAAGGAGGGAAGGAGCGGATCCAAGGAGGAGCCATACTGGGAAGGTGTGGCTCAGGAACGCTGATAGATCAGGGGCTGAGAGACTCCCGTTTGAGGCTGCCCCTGCAGGATTAAGTGAAAGGACCATCCTCCCAGGAAAGACACCAGGAGTTTGCCTGAGGCAGCTTCTGTGATGAGCAAATCAATTCAAGGAGGCTTGACGGGGAGTTGGAATGAGGTGAAGGGAAAGAGAGAAACAGGACAGGCGGTTTCCTGCTACATATTTTATCTGCGTGCATAATCCTGGGGCAGTGGCCGTGACAGCTCATAAATGAGGCCCCATAAACGAGCTTTATCTTTGAGGGAAAGGAGAGGCCACCAAAGCGTTTCAGTTACAGTGTGAAAAACCTTTATGACATGGCACCAAGCGAAACTTTCCAGGGAGGTTTCCATGCCGGTGGGGAGGACAGACACACCACCACCTACCCCGCAACGTGGAGTATGGTCACTGCTCTTAGAAGGTCATTCTGCTCTAAATACTCCAGAGGCCTAGAGCCACCCTGCTGGTGACCTACCGAGTGCCTAGTGGCTGGAGAAAGGGCTCCCGCGTCTATGCTGTTGATTTAGTCTGGAAAGACAATTACGGACTCAAGAAAGAAAGAAAAAGAAAGAAGAAAGAAAGAAAGAAAGAAAGAAAGAGAGAGAGAGAGAGAGAGAGAAAGAAAGAAAGAAAGAAAGAAAGAAAGAAAGAAAGAAAGGGAGAGAGAGAGAGAGAGGGAGGGAGGGAGGAAGGAAGGAAGGAAGAAAATAGATAGATAGATATAGAGATATCATTCACCCATTTCATAAATAGTGAGGGCAGACATCCTTCCAGGCCTGGAGATAATAATGGTGAAACACACACGCACATACACGTACACACAATCAGCACACTCAAACTGGGATAATTGGAGGAATGTTTGATAACAAGACAAGTTGCAGTGGTAAAGGCAGATTATAGGGAAATGTCAAAGACTTGATCATTCAGATGATCTCGACAGGACAAACTTCCGATGTCCACCCCTCCACCTGTCGGCCATGCAGGAAGCAAAACAATTTACTGAAAGTTAACTCATCAAAAGTCAGCACGCTAAACGTGAAATTGGTGAAAGCCAAATCATACAGAAAAATAATTTGCTGGATTTATCTTCTTTCTCTATCTATGGAGAATGTACAGAATTCTGTACAGAAAAGAATGGTTTTTGGGGCACCTGGGTGGTGCAGTCGTTAATTGTCTGCCTTCGGCTCAGGGCGTGATCCCAGCGTCTGGGATCGAGCCCCACATCAGGCTCCTCCGCTGGGAGCCTGCTTCTTCCTCTCCCACTCCCCCTGCTTGTGTTCCCTCTCTCGCTGGCTGTCTCTCTCTCTGTCAAATAAATAAATAAGTCTTTAAAAAAAAAAAGAATGGTTTTTAACAGCTTTTATAGATTTCTGGTTGTTGTTCATTTTGTCTATATAAGTGAATTTCGAAGAACTTTCCTCTTTTTTTCTTCATTCCCTGTTGTAGGTGGAGGTTAGTGGGGAGTGGGAGGCACAGCTGAGTGGCATTAAGTATATTCTCATCTACAGTAAGAATACAGGTCCTCCTCTTGCTCTAAATCCATTTGGTTTCAGAGATTCATGTAGAAACTGACTGGATTTGGATAGCAAGGGTATGGCAACACATTTATCTTAATTTATTTTATTCTGTGTTTGGGAAACAAGAGTGTGGATAGCAAAGGTTCAGATAGCCAGGGCTCCCCACCTGTCCATAGACTGGTTTCTCTTATTAATGTATTCTCTTTTTTTTAAATTTTATTTATGTATTTTAGAGAAAGAGCAAGTTTGCGAGTTGGGGGGGCAGAGGGAGAGGGAGAGAGAATTCCAAGCAGATACGGGGCTCGACCCTGAGATCACAACCTGAACCAAAACCAAGAGTCAGGTGCTCAACCTACTGAGTCACCCACGTGCCCCTCTTACTAACGTTTTCTTATTCATAATGCATTTTACATCTCTGGCTTTGGCTGCATTGACCTTGAGCCAACCTTGTGACCTACCTTAGTCACTTCTCTGAGCCCTGCTTCCTGGCCAGGACAGGAGACAGCACCCTCTGCTCTCCCAGCTAATGCACAGGGAGGATTTCGGGCTCCAGAGAGGCCATCTGTGGATGCTTTGGAATTTCACTGCTCTTCTGCCAAAATCTGCAGTGATTTGGGCAAGGCCATGTCCCTCTGTGGCTCTCGGTTTCCCCATCGGTGAAATGAGGGGCTGACCCAGAAAAGGAGCTCTCCAACTGGGCAGCTACCCTTCAGAACCCCCCATCTGTGGTCAAATGTAAGCCCAGGGCCCTGTCCAGGCCACTCGGCAGGGAGCAGGAATGGCATTTTAACATGTATTCTGAATAATTCCTAAGCCACCAGCCCAGCCCAAACCACTCCTGTCTGTGGAAGCTTCTAGACTTAGTGACTAGCTCCATGACTGCCCAAAGACCCATGCTCAGTGAGCTAGCCAGCCTGAGCACTGGCCATTGACATCTCGGGCACAGACCCTCAGGACGACAGTAAAAGTCACAGTAATGATGGTAACAGTGAAAGTGTGGGCAGTCAGTTATCTCGCGGGCATTTTGGGATCTGTGCTGGGTGTCTCCCTCGAGCCACCTCTCTCTGGCCTCACACCAGCCCCACGGGCAGACCGCTGCCTTCCCAATGTGCACATGAGGGAGCTGGGCCCCCGAGAGGCTCTGCTGTCCGAGGTCACTCGTGGCAGGTGCTCCCCAAGTCAGTGGGAGGGCAGTGCTTGTGCTCCTAGCTACTGCAGTGGGGTGAGCAGTGCAAGCCCCCCCCCAGATTTGCGTCTGCGCGGAACCTCAGAATGTGACCTTGTTTAGAAGTAGGTCTTGGTAGCTGTCATTTTTAAGGATCTCAAGGTGAAATCACCCCGGATTGAAGGTGGGCCTGAAATCCAATGACTGGTGTCCTTATAAGATGAGGAGAAGACACGGGGAGACACACAGAGGAGAAGGTGATGTGAAGACAGAGGCAGAGATTCGAGGGACACGGGAACAGTCACGGAGCACCAAGGATTGCCAGCAACACCAGAAGCTAAGAGAGCCTCGGGACAGCTCCTTGCTCAGGGCCTCCAGGAACATGAACCCTGCCCGCACGCTGACTCCCACTCTGGCCCCCAGAACTGGGAGAGAACACCTTTCTGTCAGTTCAGGTCACCAGGTTTGCAGTGATTGGTTCGGTGGCCTTGGAAACTAGCAGGGCACAGAGTTGTTAGGAAACTGTTTCCTGACCCCCAGGCAGCTGCAGGTACAGGGCCAGTGGGCTTGGAAATGAGGGGCTTGCATCACCTGACCCTTCATGCCAAGCGGGAGGGCGGCAGGGTACTTGCCAGGCTCAGGGGCACGTTTGGCTTATTCAAGAAGACCAAGCGGAACTTTTTAAATTGGTATTTTCTGCTGAGCCCTAAGTACTTTGCCGCATTCACCCTGGTCCTCACAGCACCCCGCAAAGGAGACACCCTGTCCCCGACGAGGGCACCTCTACACAAGGAGCCTGCCTTGCCCACATCACCCGGGGCACAGGTGGCCTGCCAGGATTTGAACCCATGTCTCCCCAGCTCTGCGGTCTCCTCTTTCCTGTGGTTTTCCCTCCTTCATTTCTGCAAACACTTCGTTTTCCTACTTATCTCTTTCCCACAGTCTAAGGCAGAGTTAGTGAGCTTATCTCCTGAAACATGAGTAGGAAAATGTGGCCGTTCTCTTCATGATTTGCTGCGCGCCCTCTGCGGGAAGGATCCTCCCTCCGAAGCAATCCCAAGCAAATGCTGCTCTGGGGAAGAATTTGGGCCCTCCAGAGTGTCAACACGTAAGCCTGGATTTTCAACAATAATGTGGAAAATTCTGGTCCTGCAGTCCCTGAAATGAGTGACAGGTGCCCAGCTTCCAGGCTCTTCTGCGGTGTCTGCTGGCTGCTGTCTTCCTCCCAGCTGAGCGATCCCTAGGAACCTGGCAATGGAGTCTGACACTTCACTGTTCCTCACAACCGCGGAGGGGAGAGCCTGATTCTCCATCTGAGGGTATCAGCTTCCTGCAGCTGCTGTCATGCGGGACCACAAACGGGAGCCTCTAAGGGACAGAAATGCATTCCCTGGCAGTGCTGGAGAGCAAAGTCAGACATGAAGGGGGGGCAGGGCCGGAAGCCCTGGGGATGAATCTGTTCCAGGTCTCTCTCCTGGCTTCTGGTGGCGGCCGCCTTTCCTCGACTTGCAGCCACATCCCCCCATCTCTGCCCCGTCTTCACATGGCCTTCTCCCTGGTGTCTGCCCCGCACCCCTCGGCCTCCCTCTTACAGGGGTCCCTGTGATGCACTTCGGACCCACACTGCTGATCCAGGGTGAGATCACTCACTGAATCTTGAGAATTAATAGAACGCAGTTCTTGGGGACAAGGCAGGGTGAGGCAGGGCTGCGCTTGGTTCCTGTGGCCGCTGCTACAAATGACCAGTAACGCGGGGGCTGAGAACCACAGGAATTTCCTCTCCTACAGCTCTGGGGGTCAGAAGTCTGAAATCACTTGCACTGGGCAACGATGGTTCCCTCTGTCTCCAGGGGCATTTGCTTGCTTGCCTTTTCCCACTGAGAGACCACCCACACCCCAGATCTTGTGGCCCCTCCTCAGTCCTCTGATCCAGCAGCATGGCATCTTCCTCATCTCTGACCTCCTGTCTCCTCTGTAGAAGGACCCTGGGATTACCCGGGCCCACCCAGATTGCATAGCCTATTCCAGAATAATCTTCCCATCCCAAGGTCCTTCATTTAATCACACCTGCAAAGTCTCTTTCGTCATACAAGCTAACATGTTCGCACATTCTGGGGCTTCAGATGCGGACATCTTTGTGAGCGAGTTGGGGAGGGGTGGGGAATGGGACAGTCGGGTACTAATAGCCTTTCCTAAGGTTAAAATGCATGAGATAGCAGGATGTGTGGGAAGTGGGCAAGTGGTCCAGGTGGCTAGCGGCATTATGGGGGAGCTGGGTGTTAGCAGAGGGGACTAAAAGGTGGGCAGGACCAGATCGTACCCCACCTGTGTACTCAGCTTGAATAGTGATTGGACGAGTCTTCTCAGCTGGCGTAACCAAGAAGCACAGACCGAGAGGTTTAAACACCAGGACTGTCCTGTCTCGTGGATCTAGAGGCTGGAAGTCCCAGAGCGAAGGGCACGCAGGGTTGGTTCCTTGTGAGGCCTCTCTCCTTGCCTCGTAGTCGGCATCTTCTCCCTGTGTCCGCATACGCTTGTCCCTCTTTCTCTTATGCGGACACCAGTCATCCTGGATCAGGGCCTGCCCATCTGCCCTCATTTTGCCTTAATCCCCTCTTTAAAGGCCCCATCTCCAAAGACAGCCACATTCTGAGGTCCTGGAGGTTTCCTAACATTCTTCCACATGAATTTTGTAGGGGGGTGTCGAGAGGGGATGGCACAATTCAGCCCATAACACTGATTCAAAGTAAAAGTCCTGGAACAAGAAGCCTCCACAGGTCAGGCACTAATTCTGCCTCTTACTAACAGTGTGGCTTCGGGCAAATGGCTTAATCTCGCTGGGCCTCACCTGAAAATTAAAGGTAACCATAGTACCTACTTTGCTGGCCCTTCGTAAGGTTTAAATCCACCTATTCATTCAAATAATTACTGATGGAACCTTGTGCCAGGCATTCCTATAGATGCTGGGGATGCAATAAAAACAAGAGAGAAAAACACCTGTCACCAAAGAGCACTTGCTATAGTGGAGGGGGACAAAAAACAATATGAAAAGTCATTCATCACATGTGTTGGAATGGGATAAGCACTGTGGAGAAAATTAGAGCAGGGAAGGTGGGTGGGAAGCACCTCTGGGAAGGTATTGAATTTGACCTGGGGTTGTTAGGGAAGGCCTCCATGGCAAGGTGACAATTGAGCAAAGATTTGGGGAAGGGTTGGAGGGAATGAGACATGCAAATAGCTGAAAGAGCACACTCAGCAGAGGGATCAGTCAGTGCAAAGGCCCTGAGGCAGGAACATGTCTGATCTGCTGCGAGAACAGCAAGGAGGCCAGTGAGGGCAGAGAGTGAGTGAAGGCAGATCAGCTGGAGATGGAATTGAACTGCGAGTGATGGAAGACAGGAAGACAGGCAGGTCGTGTGCTGCTCTGTAGGCCATTTTAAGGACTTCAGGCTTTTTCTTTGGGAGAGATGGCAGCCCTCTGGGGATTTGGGGCAGAGGAGTGACAGCTTCTAAGCTCCATTTTAAAAGGATGTTCTTGACTGCTGTGGTAAAACAGACTGTAGGAGGCCAAGGGTAAAAGCTGGGACACCAGTCAGAAAGTTCTTACAATCAGGCGGGCAGATGGCGGTGGCCCCTTGGACCAGGGTGGCAGTGGAGGAAGTGGTGAGAAATGGTGAATTCCAAACACAGTAATATTTGTAAGTTTTAGTGGACTGAATGCTTTGGCTGGTTGGTTGTGGGATGTGGAGCAAGCCCAGAGCAAGACCAGAGCCAAAAGACTCAAGCATGGTGCTGCTGTTAACTGAGGAGGCGAAGGGAGCAGATTAGGGGTCAGTCTTAGACATGGTAGCATAGACGTGAGCTTTAGCCATCCCAGGACAGGTGAGGGGGCATATGTAAAGCACAGGCCCTGTCACGGGGTAGTTTGTCCAGAACCTGATGCCAAGATGCAGTTTGGGATAAGGAGTGTTTATCAGGGGTCCGCACCCATTGAAGGAAGGCACGGGGCGGGTGGTGGGAGAGGTTGGGCTGTGATGCGGGCCCAGGAACAGCTCAGCCAACCCATAGGGAGTCTGCAGTTGAAACGGCCCATCAGAAAGGCCATGCTGTGGCCCAGGCCTTTGTACCCCACTGCCTGCAGTCCTTGGAAGAGGGCCACCCTGGGAAATGTGTGCTCTGTGGCCAGGCGGTCCTCTACTGCTGAGGCTGACCCTAACGGGGCTGGAGGCATGTGCCAGCAGTCCTCCTTCCCTGAAGCCTGATCGGGACGGTGCAGCTCCATGCCTGTCACGCCCACATCCCCTTATCTGCAATTCCAAAATTCAAGAAACTCGGGAAAAACAATTATTTTTCAGTAGTTTGGCACCAAACCTGACCTGAGCAGGTGTTTGCCTCTTTGCTATCTTTTCTTCCCACTTAATGAGACTCTTGATGACCCTTTCCTTCAAGCTCTCTTCCTCAGGCTAATGCAGGTCTGTTTCCTACATCTTGCCTCTCTGGCCATCCGTCCTTTGTCCCCTCCCGCTCTCGTCTTCTTCCTGTGCATGGATGCTGGCACTCCCCAGGCTCTGCCCTTGACCCATGCACTTCTCACTGCAGACGCTGTCCCAGGATGGTCTTCTCCACTGATAGTGTCCATGTCCACTCTTCTCTGGTGCCCCCACTCCTGCTCTCCACCTACACTTCCCTCCCAAATTCCAGACCCAGGGGTCTACTTCCTTACAGTTCAACTCCACACAGACATCATATGGGTTCCTAAAAACTGAACATGCCCAGTCAGAAATCATCATTTCCTCCCTAAATCTGCTTTTCCTCCTGTATCCCCTTATTTCAACGTACGAAGCCACCAACGACCTACTTGCTCTGTAGGTCATCCTAAACTCTCCATCCCCCTTGTTCCTTACTCCCACACAGGCAGAGGTTTTGAGGTGGGCTCAAAACATCACTGTCAGTGCTCAATAAGGAAACCAACAAATCTCAGCTGAGTAGTGCAGTTTGACAATTATCATGATTACCACTCCCCCCACCATCATCACCACCACCATCACCATCATCACCACCACCATCACCATGACCACCACTGTCACTGCATTATCATCACCATCACCATCATTACCACCACCATCATTACCATCACCACCATCATCTCCACCACCATCACCATGACCACCACTGTCACTGCATTATCACCATCACCATCACCATCATTACCACCACCATCATTACCATCACCACCATCATCTCCACCATCATCTCCACCACCATCACCATGACCACCACTGTCACTGCATTATCATCACCATCACCATCATCACCATCATTACCACCACCATCATCACCACCACCACCATCACCACCACCATCACCACCATCATCTCCACCACCATCACCATGACCACCACTGTCACTGTATTATCACCACCATCACCATCATCACCAGCACCATTTATTGAGCACTTATTTGGGCCAGGCACAGCACTAAGTACATTACCCATATTACCTCCTTTAACAAGAAACTCAAGTTAGTTGAGACAGAAAGTAAGGCATTTGCATTTGTATCAGAAATGCACGTGGACTCAGAGTGCAGGCTGGGGCTGGCAGGGAAACAGACCCGAGGGAAACCACTTCCGCCTTCATTTCTTCTCTAACAGTGTTAATGACCGGACTCTCGTGGGGGCCTAGGGAATTAGTATTAACCTTATTTAAATTCGCATTTTTCCAAATGAGATGGAATTACATGGTCGTGATTCACTTCTCTGAGGTGTCAAAAACAAGCTGCAAAATGGCAAAGTGGCCCACTGTGTTCACACGCTGTCCATCATTGAATCTGAAGGATGGCAAGATTCACGCTGATAAAAGTGCTTGAAGGATTTCCCCTCAGCTCCCCATATTAGGGGCAGGATGGCCAGCATTTAGGGGGGATTTTAGGTACCCAAAAGTTGACCCTTAAGGAGCAGAAATAGGTGATGTTCCCCAGAGAGGCAACTGAAGCGGGGAAGGACCTTGGCTCAGAGGACCTCCCATTGGTTCAAGTCCCCACGCAACCACCCGTGTGGCCTTGGCCTTCTTACCCTTGCTTGTGTCAGGTTCTCCACACGTGAAATGGGCCACAGTTGTCCTGAGGATGAAGTGGGTCAACATACAGGAAGCAAGTGTGGATGTGGCCCGTGTGTAGACAACTAAAGGGAAAATCTTCCAGGCAGAGGCAGTAACGAAGGCAAGAACCTGCCTGGCAAATTCCAGAACAGTGCTGCCTAATAGAAATATAATTCAAGCCACAAATGTAATTTAAATTTTTCTGGTAGCTACATCCAAATAGTAAAAAAGGAACTGATAAAATTACTTTTGATAATGTATTGTATTCAGCCCACTTGTCCAAAACATTATCGTTTCAGCCTGGAATGATTATATAAAATGTGTTAATAGGGTATTCTAAATTTCTTTTTTTTTTTTTTTAACTCAGTCTTTGGAGTTGGTGTGTACTTTATTCTTACAGCACATCTCAATTCAGACTGGCTACGTGTCAGGCTCTCAACAACCCCATGAGGCGAGGGCTGCCGTGTTAGTGCCGTTCTGAAAAGAGCGAGGCCGTGTATGTGGCGGGAGTGGCATGAACAGGGTGGAAGGGAAGGGAAGTCAGAGAGTGGGAAGGAACTGTAAGGCACTGTTAGGTCAGCTGTTGGATCCCAGTGCCGTGGGAAAGTGTTGGAGGGTCTGACTGGAGGGCTGATGGGATCTGAATTCTATTTGACTGTTGTGGGTAACCGACTGAAGGAGGTGCGCCCCAGTGTCCTCAGAGACCTGCTCTGCGGCAAGTCATTCAATAGTAATAATAGTAGCAGTGGTGATAGTGGTGGTGGTAATAGTAGCCGTAGTAGTGGTAATAGTAGTAGTGGTGGTAGTAATAGCAGCAGTAGAAGCAATAGTAGTAGTAGTGGTAATAGTGGTGGTGGTAATAGTAGTAAGTAGTGGTGGTGGTAATATTAGCAGTGGTAGTAGTAGTAGTAGTGGTGGTAGTGGTAATGGTGGTGGTAATAGTAGTAGTAGTGGTGGTAATATTAGCAGTGGTAGTAGTAGTAGTAGTAATAGTAGTAGTAGTGGTGGTGGTAATAGTAGTGGTAGTGGTAGTAGTAATAGCAGTACTGGTAATAGTGGTGGTGGTGGTGGTGGTGGTGGTAGTAGTAGTGGTAGTAGTAGTGGTGGTAGTAGTAGTAGTGGTGGTAGTGGTAATAGTGGTGGTGGTAATAGTAGTAGTGGTGGTAATATTAGCAGTGGTAGTAGTAGTAATAGTAGTAGTAGTGGTGGTAGTGGTAATAGTGGTGATGGTAATAGTAGTGGTAGTGGTAGTAGTAATAGCAGTACTGGTAATAGTGGTGGTGGTGGTAGTAGTAGTGGTAGTAGTAGGGTGGTGGTGGTGGTAGTAGCGGTAGTAGTAATAATGCAACAGTAACAAGCAGCCACTTTCACATCTATCATATCACCCTGTTAGATCAATGCACCCATTTTACAGAGAAGAAAACTGGGAGGCTGAGAGGAAGTAATTGCCCCCACATATCACAGTTAGTATCAGAGAGAGGACTTGGGCCCCTTCCCCTGGGCCACACTCCCTCCCCACCCTCCTGAAATGGCTGGCTGGAAGCAGAGGGGTCCCAGGAGAGGCACCCGGCCCTGCCTCAGTTCTCTCCTTTCATTCTGGAGCCATATGCTTTGAAATACTCTGTTTGCTAAGATGAGACATCATGGGCCCTGGGGCCAGATTCCTGCAAACCCAAGTTCTTGCAGGAATCTTGGGCTGTCTCATTGGTAGGATGGTGGCCGATCTTCAAAACCCACCAAACACAGTACCAGCTCCCACTCATTTCCTTCTTTTGTGTTAACTCACTCCTGCCACATGGCACTGAGAGAGAGGCATGGGCTTGGGGTCTGATCAGGCCACCCCCTCTGACTGCCTCTGACATCCTCGGAAAGTGACTTAGCTTCCCTCAGTCGCATTTCCTTGTCTGCGAAATGAGACTAGCAGCCCCCACCTCGTTTAGTGATAGGCACAGGGCCCGGCACACAGAAGGTGCTTGGTGAGTTTTAATTTCCTTTCTTGCCTCCCTCCCTTTATTAAAGCATATTTAAATGGATTCCATAACAACACAAAGTATAAACTCAGAGTTCTAGAAAGAAATGAAAAATGGTCTGATAGAAATTGATTTTTCACAAGCTCCCCAAGATGATAAACAGATGGTAATTTAATGATGCCATGACGTGACTTTCTGGAGAAAATTCTAGAACAGGGTTCCCCAACCTCAGCACTGCTGACATTGGAGCTGGCAGTCCTTTGCAGTGGAGGTCGTCCTGGGCGAAGTGCGATGTTGAGCAGCGTCCCTGGCCTCTACTCCCCAGCTGCCAGTAGCGTCTCCTTTCAGTTGTGACAACCAAAAATGTCTCCAGACGTGGCCACATGTCTCCTGGAGGCAGAATCACCCCTAGTTTTGGGGGGTTTTTTTCGGTAAATCTGAATTTATTTCTTCCTTTGTGTTTTCGTGCATTATTTCTTTTTTTTTTAATTTTTTATTATGTTATGTTAGTCACCATACAGTACATCCTTAGTTTTTGAGGTAATGTTCCATGATTCATTATTTACGTATAACACCGAGTGCTCCATGCAATATGTGCCCTCCTTAATACCCATCACCAGGCTAGCCCAGCCCCCCACCCCCTCCGCTCTGAAGCCCTCAGTTCGTTTCCCTGAGTCCATAGAGAATCACCCCTTTTAAAACCACCGTCGTAACCTGGTATTTGGGCATAAGTACAGGCTCGAGAATCAAACCAACCTGGCCCTTCACCTGTTGCTGTGTGACGTGGGGCAAGTCAGCCTGTGTGTGTGTGTGTATAAGTGAGTGTGTGTCTTCACGTCTCTACTTCTTTCCTTGTATCTAAATAACAGCCTTTTCTTGAGCATCAGCTGTGTGTCATGTATTAGCTCCTGTGATTCCTACCAGAAGCCTCTGGGATCATTACCCATTTTACAGGGGAAGACACTGAGGCACAGAGAAGAGGCTCATACAGGGTCACGCAGCCAGTTTCAGGCAAGCCTGTTTTCAAGTCTAAGCAGTTCAGCTTCATGCCCTGTGCTCTTCTAAACCCTGCCCCATGCTGTGAGATGCACACGAGGCAGGAGGACCTCCCTAGCCCATCTACAACCTGGCCAGGAACATAGTAAATGCTCAGTAAACACTGGCTCCCTCCTCACTGAGTCAGTTTCATCCAAGGAGCTTCTTAGGGTCCCACATTCCACGGTTACATTGCAAAGTGTATATATTGGAATAGGGAAGGAGCTCGCAATCTACTAGTGATCTTCGCTTGTCAGGGTAGCACACCTGCAGGGGTTTGACTCAAGTGGGGGGAAGGGGGGTACTGAAACAGCAGGGACGAATCGCATGCTCTTGCTTACATGCTCGGAAGAGGTGGGAGCTGGGTCTTCAAACCCATCTCCTGCTTTCAAGCCAAGACCTTTCTGAGGCCCCTTGTCTGTGTGCATAGGGCACCTTTTAGACGTCTGTATTAGGTTCCTGTTGCTGTCATAAAAAATCATCACAAACAGTGGATTAAATCAGCACGTATATTATCTTACAGTTCCGAGCTCAAATGTCTAAATGGGTTGGCAGGGCTGTGTGCCTCCCCGAGGTTCCAGGGCGGGAATTCATCCCCCAGCTTCTCCAGCTCCTAGAGCCTTCTATGCTGCTTTCTGCGTGGTCCCTCCTCCATCTTCAAACTTCTGCTTCTGTACTAACATCTCTTCTTCAGACTTTGACCCTCCTGCCTCCCTCTTTTAAGGACCCTCATGATGACACTGAACTGTCCGGACGATCCAGGATTTTTCCCATCCTAACATCCTTCACTTAATCCCATTGGCAAGGTCCCTTTGCCCTGTAAGGTGACACATGTACAGGTTCGGGCGGTTGGGACATGGACTTCTTTGGAGGGAATGATTCTGTCACTGCCTCCTTCACGCTCTGAGTTTGCATGAGAGGAATTAAGCACCGAGAATATGAAATGGCCTTTTCTCTATTTCATGCCTCCCATGGCATCTTTTTTTTTTTCTTTTTCAAAATTTTTATTTGTTTTGTCAGCACTGACCAAATGGGCAAGCTTTGTTCTGAGGTCTCATGATAGTACCCCTCCCGCCCCCTTAGGGTAATTCACCCTCAGATTGCACTGCTTGAAGGGGGGAGGTTCTTGGGGTTGCAAATGAATGGAGCTGAGACCTTACTGACAAACTCCTCCATCTGCCCCCATGGCATCTGGATGCAGTCGAGACGCTCCGGGCTTCACGCTCACCCAGCAGGTCCCCCTGGCACTCTGCAGTTCCAAAGCCACACTCGGGAGACATGAAAGTCTTCACTACATCAAACAAGCCTCCGGCGAGATAGCTGGTTCTGAGAACACGTCAAACCCAATGTGTGGAGGGCTGTTTCTCCAAGACAGCGACAGCCTCTAATGGGAGGTCTTGCCCACCACCGAGTCTCATCTACCAGACCCAGTCAGGGGGAGTGGGTCCATGTCAGTGCACTGCCTTGCCCCTGGGGTTCTCCATCTGTGCACCCAACATCTTAAGTTAAATAAGATATGGGTGCAAATATAAAATCAAGCATGTTAGAATTTTGTCTGAAAGGGGCCCACAGGGACTCTCTTTATGAGGAAAATAATGCATGCTTTAGTCTATGGATTTCGTCTGTGTTGGCTGTTTACAGTATCTTTTTTTGCTCTCTTACTTATTCTCTGTTACGTCCCAAATGAATTCATTCAACGAAAGATTTTGGGCACGCGCCAGGTGCCAGGTACTGTGCTCTATACTAACGATGCGGAACTAGAGTCAGAGACATCTTCCTTTCATCTGGAGCTGATAATCTAATTGAGAGGACAGACACTCAAACTGATCATTACAGACCAACCTGGGAAGGGTAAACATAATGAGCTTGACTGGCAAGTCTAAAAGGGAGGAGTTGGAAAGGTAAGGTGGATAGGTGAGTGCGTTCTTAGTTTAGAAGTATTTACCAAGCACTTCTTACGTTGATCTAGGCACCAGTGAATGACACTGGGACATGCTCTCTGTTCTTGGACCTTACATATCACAGGGTGGGGGAAGGGGCCATCTCAGACCCCAAGCTGCCCCCCCCACAAATGCATATTTATAGAACCATGACCAGTAAACTAATAAATACTTTAAAGTGAGTGACAAATGCTAAGAAGGAATAAATAGAGTAAGGGACTAGAGTCATGGCAGTGTTAGTGAGAGTGAATAGGAAGGTCCTCTGTGAGAAGCTAGCACTGGAGATAAGACTTGGATGCTAAGAAGGAAGCAGCCCTCTGAGAACCTAGGAGAAGAATGTGCAAAGGTCCTGAGGCAGGAACTGACTTGAAAGGGTCAAGGAAGGCTGGAGTATTGTTAGCAAGGGAAGGAGATGAGTTAGAGAGATAGCAGGGGCCCACTAATGGGGGAGCTCACAACTCTGCTAAAGAGTTGGGATTTTCTTTTCTATTTTTTTTCTTTTTTTTTCATTCAAGTATAATTAACATACAGTGTTAATTAGTTTTGGGTGTACAATATTATGATTCAACAATTCTGTAAATTCCTCAGTGCTCATCTATTTTTTTCTTTTTTTTCATTCAAGTATAATTAACACACAGTGTTAATTAGTTTTGGGTGTACAATATTATGATTCAACAATTCTGTAAATTCCTCAGTGCTCATCAAGATAAGAGTAATTTTCATCCCCATCACCTACACCCTGAGTGACCTTGTTTAGCATTATACTCTCTCGGTCCATCCATGTCATTGCAAATGGCAAGATTTTTTTTTTTAAGATTTTTATTTATTTGATGGAGAGAGAGAGAGCCAGCGAGAGAGGGAACACAGCAGGGGGAGTGGGAGAGGAAGAAGCAGGCTCCCAGAGGAGGAGCCTGATGTGGGGCTCGATCCCAGAACGCCAGGATCACGCCCTGAGCTGAAGGCAGACGCTTAACGACTGAGCCACCCAGGCGCCCTGAGATTTCATGTTTTTTATAGCTGAGTAATATTATAGTATCTATCAATACATCCAATCTATTCATCTGTCGACATCTATCGGGCTGCTTCCGTATCTCGGCTACTGTAAATAATGCTGCAGTGAGCCTGTATCCCTTCAATTAGTGTTTTTGTTTTCTTTGGGTAAATGCCTAGTAGAGCAATTATTGGATTATATGGTGGTTTTATTTTAAATTTTTGAGGACCCTCCATCCTGTTTTCCACAGTGGCTGCACCAATTTACATTCCCACCAACAGCACACGAGGGTTGTCCTTTCTCCATATCCTCGCCAACACTTGTTATTTCTTGTCTTTGTGATACTAGCCATTCTGACAGGTGCAAGGTACTATCCTACCGTGGTTTTGATTTGCATTTCCCTGATGATGAGTGATGTTGAACATCTTTTCATGTGTCTGTTGGCCATCTGTATGTGTTTGGAAAAATGTCTGTTCAGGTCCTCTGTCCATTTTTAAATTAGATTACTTGGGTTTTTTGTTTTTTTTTTTTTTATGTTGAGTTGTATAAGTTCTTTCTATATTTTGGATATTAACCCCTTATCAGATCTATCATTTGCAAATATCTTCTTATGTTCAGTGGATTGCCTTTCTGTTTTGTTGACAGTTACCTTCACTGGGTAGAAGTAGGGTTTTTTGGTGTAGTTCCAATAGCTTAATTTTGCTTTTGTTTCCCTTGCTAGAGGAAACATATCTAGAAAAATGTTTCTACAGCTGATGTCAGAGAAATTACTGCCTGTGTTTTCCTCTAGGAATTTTATGGTTTCAAGTCTCACATTTAGATCTTGGAAGCCTAGGGGATGCTTGAAGCTTCTATGGTGCACCCGCCAGCCTCAGAGGGGCTCCCAAAAGGGAGAAGTGAGGTCTGAGCTAGGGCTTCAGAGATGATCAGACTCAGATTTGAGCTCTTTCTTTCTCGATGGAGTGAGTTCCCCATCATTTGGGGTGTACAAGGAAGCTTGTTGATAGGATTCCATGGAAGGGAGCCAGGTTGACCTGGAGTCCAGCCCCAGCTGGAAGGGTGAGGCCCAAGAAGGGACAACATGATTCCTCATGAGGCAAAATGAACGAGGGGCCTGAAGCCAGGTTCCAAGCCAGTCCTGTTTGGGAAACACGGGGTTCCAGTTCCTCTTTCCCTGTTTCTCACCTACTCATTTGTCCATTGGCTCAGTCATTTGCTTGTTTCTAGATACTGCCCTGCATTTGTTATGTGATGGTTCACTCACTGCCCCCCCCTTCACTGAACACTCCCTCCCCAAGCACCTTTCCTGGGCCTGTCGCTTCACTGCTCCCAGATCCATGGGAATGCCAGGTAGCATCCCTCAGTGCGCAGGGGCTGCAGGCACACAGAGGAAGGTGCCAGCGGCCTGGCAGGCAGGGGACAGGTAGTGTGACGTGCAGCGAATCTGGAAGGGTGAGAAGTTTTTCAGGCAGACAGGGGGCAAAGGGGGAGAAGGCCGGGTACTCCCCACAGAGGAGACCGCCAGGGACGGGCCAGCTCACCAAGCGCTTCAGGTTCTCCTCCTTTGCTGCTGTCTTGGCTACTCTGGCCCTTTCCCAAAAAGGCTGGAACTTCACGGGGCAGGAGGAACCCAGGCTGTGGAAGTGGGCTGGCCAAGGAGCCATGGGCCGGCTCACAGGAGGGTTTCTGCTCCCCACCCTCCGGAGCCAGGCTGAGCAGAGCCAGGCAGAGGCCTGCGTGTGGCAGCCAAGCAGGGGGGAATGCGGCTGGGACCACTGGTTCCGGGGGGAGCTTTGAGCTCAGCGTTAATGTCTGCCAGGAGCTGAGGGCAGTACAGACTTGAGGAAGACATGTGGAAAGGCAAAATAAGCTCATCCCACTGCTCGGAGAAACTCCCAAGAAAAGGCCAGGAAAGTAGCAAGGCCTGATGAGGTTGACATGCACGGAGCACTTAAACATGGCCGCATGACACATATTCCCGTGCTCTCCTGGGCCTATTTCCATCATCTGAATGTGGGCTTCTGTTTTTAAAGCCAGGACAAGGTGGTCACCCCAGATGCCCCAGGAGTCTCGATTATAAGTCAGTAGTTCAGAAAAGGGCAGGCTGGTGTGGGCCTCAGTCTCAGGCAGAGCAGGACTTTAAAAAACTAGGATGGGTTTCTCTAGAAAGGGACCTTCACGCAAGGACTCAAGGAAAGCAGCTTATTTGAAGGATGATCCCAGGTGACACGAGGAGGGGAGAAGACATGTAAGGTGGGGAAGGAAAGGGAGATGAAGGAAGGGGGTTTACAGATCAAGTCACTGCCTTGGGCGAGCAGAGCAGAATCCAGCCAGGGAACTCTGAACACCTGTAGGAGGTACGTGTGTCAGAGTCACTCTGATCCCAAAGACGTATTTACACCAAGTCCCTCCGGTCAGCCATGGGGAGGACGAGGTGTCAGCTCTCCAGCCCTGCAGCTCGGGTGGAAAGGCAGACAAAGCCCATCGCTGGCGATGCAGGAAGGCAGGGGGACATGGGGCCAGCGCTGAGATGCAGAAAGCCGATGGGATAGAGAAGGACCACCACCCACATCTGCTTGGGCATTCGAGGTCTCGAGCCAGAGAACACCATGCACCCACGGGATTTGAGATACCGTGTAGCCCAGGGACCGTGGCTCCTTCAGAGCTGTAGACCCAGTGCCCAGCCCTGCACCAGCACCCTGCAGGAACTCAGGAATTTGTGTTCACTGAATGAATAAACAAACCAGTCCATTCTGCAGCTGGGAACTAAGACCCAGGCTGAGAGTGTACTTGCCTCCAGTTACAAGTGTCCCCCAAGGTCCTGGACCGTATGCCAGGCTGCCTTATAACTGCAGCACCCATACCGGAGACCCCTCCTTAGCCACTCACCCACGCTTGTCTGTCTCAACACCCCCTAGCCCACGTAAACAAGGAAGAATGTTAAAGCTTAAAGCCTGCCACGGAGAACTTACCACCAAGCCCTCTGACCTCCACGTTCACCGGAATATAAACTCCTGACCACACTTACTAACAGGTCATCAGAGTGTGGTTAGCCCACCCAGCAGAACACCTCACTGTGGGTTTGTCCCGACAGATTTCAGTTGTCTTTTCTGACCTGCTAATTAGCTGTCCTCCCTCATTAGGATGTGGCAGCTCCTCATTTTAATAGAATTAGCAGAATCAGGCTGGCTTTACAGGGCCCATTTGTTCCTAAGACTCTTCAAAAACATTCTCTCCTCCAGAAACTCAAGAGTGGATGTGTTCAAACCTAAGAATTTGACTTCAAAGTCGGGATTAGAGAAATGCCACTGGAATAAAGTGTCTGTGCTAACTGGAAGTCAAGAGGGGACTTGTTTTATGTTCCTGTGTGGTGGAATTTGGGAAGGAATTTAATGACCTCGCGGGGTTGATCCCATGCAACGCAAGACAGAATCACAGAGGGCAACTGTTAATGAGACTGAGAGGCACCACATGCTTTATTGCGAACATTTGCCTGGTTTTTTCTCATGTTCTTAGCTACCGTCTCCTAACCAGTGTCCCTGTCCACCTTCACTCTCCCTCTGCGACCCCGGCTCCACTCTGTGCCAGGGACCGCTCTCGGGCGGACAGCCTCATCTGCCTCCCTCCTGCTAAAACCTCATGCCTATAAACTCCGGCCCCCCAAAGGGCAGCGCCGATGCCTGGGGTCCGCCCAGCTCTGTGTAGTCCTGTGTGGACACGCCTCTGCTGCCCCCAGACAGACACCCTCTAAACCCTCTCCGGTGTTCTGCCCCTCCCCCCACCAGTTCCTTGACCATGTAATGAGTTTCTGCTCTTAGAAGACCTGTTCAATGATCATTATTTCCTGTTTCTTCCTCCATCCATCCATCCATCCAACAAACATCTATTAAGGGACACAATTTGCTATGGGGAAAGTGACAGCAGAAGAAACACACTACCTGCCCCAAAGAGCATGATAAATAAGCAAAAGAATAAAGAAATAAAAAGATAAGGAAAGCTAGCATCCATGGAAGGCATAGGTGGGATAAAGGGACCTCCTCCTTCTATCTAATTAGACACACACTCCAGTCTCATTCCCCCTCCTGGAGAAGCCTCCCATGTGGGTGAGACCGTGGGTCAGGACCTTGGCTGGTTATCTGCCTGGGCTGTAGTTAGGCTGGCGGGAAGGGAAGAAAGGCGCCACAGCTTACATGTCATGTACTGAGGGCCCAGCCCGTGCTGAGTGAGTTGCCCATATCCTGTGTGCCCTGAAGTCCCTCCGACCCTGGGTGCATTGCCAGTGGTGGGCACCATCTGAGCAGGACAGGGGTGAGGAATTCCCAAGGAGAGCAATGCACACAGCAGACAGCTAGCTGGGGAGCCTGAAACAGGGAGTCCCGCTTCTCCTCTCCTGCTTCGGTCCTCCTACATGGAAGGTGGGGGTGGGGCCTGATGTTGCAGCATCTCTGAATGCAAAAGGAGCAAACTGCTTTTGCTCCCTCAGTTCAGACCAGGGACTCCTGACGACTCGTAATTTTTCCTTGCCCAAGATCAACAATGTCTGATGCCATCTTCATATTTTTATCACTCCCTTTCTAAAATAATTTAAAACCCCAAACGGGCAAACTTTTCAGCATTCTGGCCCATAGTCAATACTCAGCGAGCATCTAAGTGACTGTGTGACGGGAAGAAGGGCAGCTGTAACAGCTGACAGGACTGGGCCTCTACAACATGTTCCACATGACTGTGTGACGGGAAGAAGGGCAGCTGTAACAGCTGACAGGACTGGGCCTCTACAACATGTTCCACATGACTGTGTGACGGGAAGAAGGGCAGCTGTAACAGCTGACAGGACTGGGCCTCTACAACATGTTCCACATGACTGTGTGACGGGAAGAAGGGCAGCTGTAACAGCTGACAGGACTGGGCCTCTACAACATGTTCCACATGACTGTGTGACGGGAAGAAGGGCAGCTGTAACAGCTGACAGGACTGGGCCTCTACAACATGTTCCACATGACTGTGTGACGGGAAGAAGGGCAGCTGTAACAGCTGACAGGACTGGGCCTCTACAACATGTTCCACATGACTGTGTGACGGGAAGAAGGGCAGCTGTAACAGCTGACAGGACTGGGCCTCTACAACATGTTCCACATGACTGTGTGACGGGAAGAAGGGCAGCTGTAACAGCTGACAGGACTGGGCCTCTACAACATGTTCCACATGACTGTGTGACGGGAAGAAGGGCAGCTGTAACAGCTGACAGGACTGGGCCTCTACAACATGTTCCACATGACTGTGTGACGGGAAGAAGGGCAGCTGTAACAGCTGACAGGACTGGGCCTCTACAACATGTTCCACATGACTGTGTGACGGGAAGAAGGGCAGCTGTAACAGCTGACAGGACTGGGCCTCTACAACATGTTCCACATGACTGTGTGACGGGAAGAAGGGCAGCTGTAACAGCTGACAGGACTGGGCCTCTACAACATGTTCCACATGACTGTGTGACGGGAAGAAGGGCAGCTGTAACAGCTGACAGGACTGGGCCTCTACAACATGTTCCACATGACTGTGTGACGGGAAGAAGGGCAGCTGTAACAGCTGACAGGACTGGGCCTCTACAACATGTTCCACATGACTGTGTGACGGGAAGAAGGGCAGCTGTAACAGCTGACAGGACTGGGCCTCTACAACATGTTCCACATGACTGTGTGACGGGAAGAAGGGCAGCTGTAACAGCTGATAGGACTGGGCCTCTACAACATGTTCCACATGACTGTGTGACGGGAAGAAGGACAGCTGTAACAGCTGACAGGACTGGGCCTCTACAACATGTTCCACATGACTGTGTGACGGGAAGAAGGGCAGCTGTAACAGCTGACAGGACTGGGCCTCTACAACATGTTCCACATGACTGTGTGACGGGAAGAAGGGCAGCTGTAACAGCTGACAGGACTGGGCCTCTACAACATGTTCCACATGACTGTGTGACGGGAAGAAGGGCAGCTGTAACAGCTGATGGGACTGGGCCTCTACAACATGTTCCACATGACTGTGTGACGGGAAGAAGGGCAGCTGTAACAGCTGATGGGACTGGGCCTCTACAACATGTTCCACATGACTGTGTGATGGGAAGAAGGGCAGCTGTAACAGCTGACGGGACTGGGCCTCTACAACATGTTCCACATGACTGTGTGACGGGAAGAAGGACAGCTGTAACAGCTGAAAGGACTGGGCCTCTACAACATGTTCCACACGGTGTTGAAGCACTCTCATTGGATCCCCAAAACTGTGCTAAGAGGTAGGAGCTGTCCTCATTTTATAGATGAGAAAATTGAGAGCCATCAATATGACTTGTCTGTGTCACACAGTCTGTAAGTGAAGAGTTTATCTGACTCCAAAGCCAGTGCTCCTGGACACCAGCATGGCTGCCCCATCGTGGTAATGACGTACCACACGCCAAGTGCATGCGACAGCCACTTTACTGAGATGCTAAGTACTCGTCAAGGCCCAGATTATAAGTGGGGAAACTGAGGCTTGCAGAAGGACCAAAGCCTCCCACCTTATCGGCCACAGAGCCAGAAGTGCCCACTGAGTGTCAGGATGTGACAAGCCTGTGCAAGGGGTCCCCAGGGAGCACCTGCCACATCTTCCATCCTTCCTTACCTGGGAAGCACGCACCCGAAGAGATGGGCACCCCTTCTGAGAGGTCAGACCTGCCTTTTCCCCATTTGGCTGAACAGGCATCCTCCAAGGCGATGAGCTTCCCGAGCAGACCACCACCCCTCCAGCGCTGCTCCCCTTCCCGCACCGAGTGCATTCTGGGACCAGCTCCCTGCGAGCTACAGGTGTGCCATCTGGCTGCTGATAAACTCCTGGTTGTCGTCGTAAAACAAGCCTGCCTGGGAAACGGTGTAATTGCCCTTTCGCCAGTGTCTCCAAGAGAATAGGCAGGGGAGAGGGTCTTTTATCTGAACCAGAAGCTCTTGGTGACAGCTTGTGTGGCCTTCAGCACGTCATTCTGCTTCTCCATGGCCTCGCTTCCCTCACCTGCCAAATGGGTATTAGAATACCTGTCTCCCGGGGCGCCTGGGTGGCACAGCGGTTAAGCGTCTGCCTTCGGCTCAGGGCGTGATCCCGGCGTTACGGGATCGAGTCCCACATCAGGCTCTGCTATGAGCCTGCTTCTTCCTCTCCCACTCCCCCTACTTGTGTTCCCTCTCTCGCTGGCTATCTCTATCTCTGTCGAATAAATAAATAAAATCTTTAAAAAAAAAAAAAAAAAGAATACCTGTCTCCCAAGGTAGTTATGTGAACTAGGCACGCAGACTCGTAGATTCTGAAAATGCCCAGCACAGGGCTTGGAACGTAAATGTTGGATAAAAATGGATGGATGAACAGCCAAAAAAAGACTAAGTCTAGTGAGATAAACACAGCAAAATATCCATGAAGAATTTTCAAAATTATTACATTAAATTGAAAAAAAAATTAAAGGTATTTTTAAAAGTGGTGCTTGAGGGGAAAACATGTTTAAAGGATTAAGTAACATATGGGCACACCTGTAGAGATTATTAAGGGGATTTAAAAGCCCTTATTAAAGGACTTTTAAAACTGATGGTAATGGCTCCATTAAAAGAATGTAATAATATGAATTACAGAAAAGTTTGGACAGTTGCCCTTTATTTCTTTTATACAAAAATGAAATACAATTTGATATTTTACCGAGATACCTGGCAAGAGCTAAAAAATAGAGGAGGAGGGTGGGGAGGGGGAGGGACTGACGGCCACGTGCAGGGAAGCTGCCAGAAGCAGAAATGACAGAGCTGTCTGCTGGAGTGCTGCAGGCCCACATCGCTAAGCACGTTCATGGATTCCAAAACAATGCCAAAGAGGTAGGAAAAACCGCTGTCTTCATTCTGAGATGGGTTTTCCACAGTTTCCCGAGGGCCCCCAGTTGGATCAAGTCCTGCTGGCCCACAGAGGTAACTTGCTGATAGCCCACCCTCTCTGCAAGTCCTTCAGTTAACCACACCCTCACCAGCATTTCCTAGGATCGACTCACACACAAACTACATGGTGGGGTCTGCTTCTGGGGGAAGCCAGAATAAGCTAGCCAAATAAAATAACAAGTAAGAACCAGGTAAGATAACAAGGTCTGTTGGCCAAGAGACAGAATCACCTGGGGCTGGCTTGCAAAGTCTAAGCTACACCACACTACCAGGCAGCAGTATGAGTCCTTGATGTGAAGAGAGCCCCGTGCGAGCTACACTGGGTGCAGAGTAGACACAGTAGCATGAATCCACTGTCACCTTTTTATCCTCTTGAGCTGGAAGGTGCAGTCAAAAGAAGGCAGGATTTTGGGGTACCCTGAGTGGCTCAGTTGGTTGAGTGTCTGACTCTTGATTTCGGCTTAGGTCATGATGTTAGGGTTGCAGGATCGAGCCTCATGTTGGGCTCCACGCTCAGCAGGGAGTCTCTGTCTCTCCCTCTCCCTCTGTCCCTCCCCCTGCTCATGTTCTCTCTCTCTTTCCCTCAAATAAAGGGACACCTGGGTGGCTCAGTCCAGTTAAACATCTGACTTCAGCTCAGGTCATGATCTCAGGGTCCTGGGATGGAGCCCCAAGTCAGGATCCCCGCCCAGGCAGGAGTCTGCTTGTCCCTCTGCCCCTCCCCACCCTACTTGTACACACACTCTCTCTCTCTCAAATAAATAAAATTTTAAAAAAATTTTAAATAAATCTTTAAAAAAATTTTTTTAATAATAATTTATTATGTTAGTCACCATACAGTACATCCCTAGTTTTTGATGTAAAGTTCCATGGTTCATTACTTGTGTATAATACCCAGTGCACCATGCAATACGTGCCCTCCTTAATATCCATCACCAGCCTATCCCATCCCCCCCCCCAAGCCCTCAGTTTGTTTCCTAGAGTCCATAGTCTCTCGTGGTTCATTCCCCCTTCTGTTTACCCCCCCTTCTTCTTCCCTTTCTTCTCCTACTGATCTTCCTAGTTCTTATGTTCCATAAATGAGTGAAACCATATGATAATTGTCCTTCTCTGCTTGACTTATTCACAAAACTTATTCAAAAGAATAGAGAAAGGACCCAAATTAATAAAATTATGAATGAAAAAGGAGAGGTCACAACCAACACCAATGAAATAGGAACGATCATTAGAAACTTTTATCAACAGCTTTATGCCAATAAATTAAACGACCTGGAAGAAATGGATGCCTTCCTGGAAACCTATAAACTACCAAGACTGAAACTGGGAGAAATTGATTATTTAAGCAGACCGAATAATTATGAAGAGATTGTAGCAGTGATCAAAAACCTCCCCCAGGGGTTCCTGGGTGGCTCAGTCATTAAGCGTCTGCCTTCAGCTCAGGGCATGATCCCAGAGTCCTGGGATCGAGCCCCACATCAGGATCCTCCA